>NC_091201.1:35278455-35523455 GCF_040958095.1 Procambarus clarkii
TTTTACGTGTACATCTTCCATCGATAATAGAAACGGAAAATCAAGAACATTTTAGTTAATGCTAATGAAAACACATTGTTTTTTATCATTTGTATTGGAAACAACATTGTCATATGTCTTTTCTTAGATCTAAATAATACGAAACCTCGCTCTATGATTTGAAGTTAAAACCCTCATATATGGTAAAATAGTGACTTTTTCACGTTTTTCATGTTGTGTGATTTTACGTAAATATATACGTTTTTACCAATATTTCGATACTATTTCATGTAGTATCACGATATGTGATTTGGAAAATCACAGATTTTCAAATCACTGAGATTTTCAAATCTCAGAATTTCGCATAATATTGCATTTTAAGCAAGTTTTCTTGCATTTTGTTTTGTACGAAAAATCGTCGAATTTAGCAATATTTTGACGTTTATCATCTCCTTTTCCTTTATGTGATTTAAACAAAATATCATCGAATTAGGCAATATTTTGCCGTTTTTCCACGTTTTTGTGAATTTTCAGTCTATGGGTATTATTCATTATATATACGAAAAAAATGATGCAAACACATAATTGATTAGATAATAACCTTAAATACTTCATTTTCAATCATCTATTTGTTTCTCGTTATAATACTGTGTAAGATATTGAAAAGGGGAGAAGTTCGGTTTTATTGCATATATCGACGTTTCAGCCGGATTAGAGCGGTTTTACGTGTACATCTTCCATGGGTAAAATAAACGGAAAATCAAGAACATTTTAGTTAATGCTAATGAAAACACATTGTTTTTTATCATTTGTATAGGAAACATCATTGTCATATGTCTTTTCTTGGATCTAAATAATGCGAAACCTCGCTCTATGATTTGAAGTTAAAATCCTCATATATGGTAAAATAGTGACTTTTTCACGTTTTTCATGTTGTGTGATTTTACGTAAATATATACGTTTTTACCAATATTTCGATACTATTTCATGTAGTATCACGATATGTGATTTGGAAAATCACAGATTTTCAAATCACTGAGATTTTCAAATCTCAGAATTTCGCATAATATTGCATTTTAAGCAAGTTTTCTTGCATTTTGTTTTGTACGAAAAATCGTCGAATTTAGCAATATTTTGACGTTTATCATCTCCTTTTCCTTTATGTGATTTAAACAAAATATCATCGAATTAGGCAATATTTTGCCGTTTTTCCACGTTTTTGTGAATTTTCAGTTTATGGGTTTAATTCATTATATATACGATAAAAATGATGCAAACACATAATTGATTAGATAGTAACGTTAAATACTTCATTTTCAATCAACTATTTGTTTCTAGTTAAAATACTGAGTAAGATATTAAAAAGGGGAGAAGTTCTGTTTTTATTGCATATATCGACGTTTCAGCCGGAATAGAGCGTTTTTCGTGTACATTTTCCATAGGTAATATAAACGGAAAATCAGGAACATTTTAGTTAATGCTAATGAAAACACATTGTTTTTTATCATTTGTATTGAAAACAACATTGTCATATTTCTTTTCTTGGATCTAAATAATACGAAACTCGCTCCATGATTTGAAGTTAAAATCCTCAAATATTGTATAATAGTGACTTTTTCACGTTAATCATGTAGTTTGATATTACGTAAATATATTAATTTTTACCAATATTTCGATACTATTTCATGTAGTCTCACGATATGTGATTTGGCTTTCAAATCTCAGAATGTCGCATAATATTGCATTTTAAGCATGTTTTCTCGCATTTTGTTTCGTACGAAAAATCGTCTAATTTAGCAATATTTTGACGTTTCTCATCCACTTTTCCTCTATGTGATTTAAACAAAATATCATTGAATTAGGCAATATTTTGCCGTTTTTCCACGTTTTTGTGAATTTTCAGTCTATGGGTATTAATTCATTATATATACGATAAAAATGATGCAAACACATAATTGATTAGATAATAACCTAAAATGCTTCATTTTCAATCATCTATTTGTTTCTCGTTAAAATACTGTGTAAGATATTGAAAAGGGGAGAAGTTCTGTTTTTATTGCATATATCGACGTTTCAGCCGGATTAGAGCGGTTTTACGTGTACATCTTCCATCGGTAATATAAACGGAAAATCAAGAACATTTTAGTTAATTCTAATGAAAACACATTGTTTTTTATCATTTGTATTGAAAACAACATTGTCATATGTCTTTTCTTAGATCTAAATAATACGAAACCTCGCTCTATGATTTGAAGTTAAAACCCTCATATATGGTAAAATAGTGACTTTTTCACGTTTTTCATGTAGTGTGATTTTACGTAAATATATACGTTTTTACCAATATTTCGATACTATTTCATGTAGTATCACGATATGTGATTTGGCCTTCAAATCTCAGAATTTCGCATAATATTGCATTTTAAGCAAGTTTTCTTGCATTTTGTTTTGTACGAAAAATCGTCGAATTTAGCAATATTTTGACGTTTATCATCTCCTTTTCCTTTATGTGATTTAAACAAAATATCATCGAATTAGGCAATATTTTGCCGTTTTTCCACGTTTTTGTGAATTTTCAGTTTATGGGTTTAATTCATTATATATACGATAAAAATGATGCAAACACATAATTGATTAGATAGTAACCTTAAATACTTCATTTTCAATCAACTATTTGTTTCTAGTTAAAATACTAAGATATTAAAAAGGGGAGAAGTTCTGTTTTTATTGCATATATCGACGTTTCAGCCGGAATAGAGCGTTTTTCGTGTACATTTTCCATAGGTAATATAAACGGAAAATCAGGAACATTTTAGTTAATGCTAATGAAAACACATTGTTTTTTATCATTTGTATTGAAAACAACATTGTCATATTTCTTTTCTTGGATCTAAATAATACGAAACTCGCTCCATGATTTGAAGTTAAAAATCCTCAAATATTGTATAATAGTGACTTTTTCACGTTAATCATGTAGTTTGATATTACGTAAATATATTAATTTTTACCAATATTTCGATACTATTTCATGTAGTCTCACGATATGTGATTTGGCTTTCAAATCTCAGAATGTCGCATAATATTGCATTTTAAGCATGTTTTCTCGCATTTTGTTTCGTACGAAAAATCGTCTAATTTAGCAATATTTTGACGTTTCTCATCCACTTTTCCTCTATGTGATTTAAACAAAATATCATTGAATTAGGCAATATTTTGCCGTTTTTCCACGTTTTTGTGAATTTTCAGTCTATGGGTATTAATTCATTATATATACGATAAAAATGATGCAAACACATAATTGATTAGATAATAACCTAAAATACTTCATTTTCAATCATCTATTTGTTTCTCGTTAAAATACTGTGTAAGATATTGAAAAGGGGAGAAGTTCTGTTTTTATTGCATATATCGACGTTTCAGCCGGATTAGAGCGGTTTTACGTGTACATCTTCCATCGGTAATATAAACGGAAAATCAAGAACATTTTAGTTAATTCTAATGAAAACACATTGTTTTTTATCATTTGTATTGAAAACAACATTGTCATATGTCTTTTCTTAGATCTAAATAATACGAAACCTCGCTCTATGATTTGAAGTTAAAACCCTCATATATGGTAAAATAGTGACTTTTTCACGTTTTTCATGCAGTGTGATTTTACGTATATATATACGTTTTTACAAATATTTCGATACTATTTCATGTAGTATCACGATATGTGATTTGGTCTTCAAATCTCAGAATTTCGCATAATATTGCATTTTAAGCAAGTTTTCTTGCATTTTGTTTCGTACGAAAAATCATCGAATTTAGCAATATTTTGACGTTTATCATCCACTTTTCCTCTATGTGCTTTAAACAAAATATCATCGAATTAGGCAATATTTTGCCGTTTTTCCACGTTTTTTGTGAATTTTCAGTTTATGGGTTTAATTCATTATATATACGATAAAAATGATTCAAACACATAATTGATTAGATAATAACCTTAAATAGTTCATTTTCAATCATCTATTTGTTTCTCGTTAAAATACTGTGTAAGATATTGAAAATGGGAGAAGTTCGGTTTTTATTGCATATATCGACGTTTCAGCCGGATTAGAGCGGTTTTACGTGTACATCTTCCATCGGTAAAAAACACCGAAAATCAAGAACTTTTTAGTTAATGCTAATGAAAACACATTGTTTTTTATCATTTGTATTGGAAACAACATTGTCATATGTCTTTTCTTAGATCTAAATAATACGAAACCTCGCTCTATGATTTGAAGTTAAAACCCTCATATATGGTAAAATAGTGACTTTTTCACGTTTTTCATGTAGTGTGATTTTACGTAAATATATACGTTTTTACCAATATTTCGATACTATTTCATGTAGTATTACGATATGTGATTTGGCCTTCAAATCTCAGAATTTCGCATAATATTGCATTTTAAGCAAGTTTTCTTGCATTTTGTTTTGTACGAAAAATCGTCAAATTTAGCAATATTTCGACGTTTATCACCTCCTTTTCCTTTATGTGATTTAAACAAAATATGATCGAATTAGGCAATATTTTGCCGTTTTTCAACGTTTTTGTGAATTTTCAGTCTATGGGTATCTATTCATTATATATACGACAAAAATGATGCAAACACATAATTGATTAGATAATAACCTTAAATACTTCATTTTCAATCATCTATTTGCTTCTCGTTAAAATACTGTGTAAGATATTGAAAAGGGGAGAAGTTCGGTTTTTATTGCATATATCGACGTTTCAGCTTTATTAGAGCGGTTTTACGTGTACATCTTCCATCGGGAATATAAACGGAAAATCAAGAACATTTTAGTTAATGCTAATGAAAACACATTTTTTTTATCATTTGTATTGAAAACAACATTGTCATATATCTTTTCTTGGATCTAAATAATACGAAACCTCGCTCTATGATTTGAAGTCAAAATCCTCAAATATTGTATAATAGTGACGTTTTCACGTTAATCATGTAGTTTGATATTACGTAAATATATTCATTTTTACCAATATTTCTATACAATTTCATGTAGTATCACGATATGTGATTTGGCCTTCAAATCTCAGAATGTCGCATAATATTCCATTTTAAGCAAGTTTTCTTGCATTTTGTTTCGTACGAAAAATCATCGAATTTAGCAATATTTTGACGTTTATCATCCACTTTTCCTCTATGTGCTTTAAACAAAATATCATCGAATTAGGCAATATTTTGCCGTTTTTCCACGTTTTTGTGAATTTTCAGTTTATGGGTTTATTTCATTATATATACGATAAAAATGATGCAAACACATAATTGATTAGATAATAACCTTAAATACTTCATTTTCAATCATCTATTTGTTTCTCGTTAAAATACTGTGTAAGATATTGAAAAGGGGAGAAGTTCGGTTTTTATTGCATATATCGACGTTTCTGCCGGATTAGAGCGGTTTTACGTGTACATCTTCCATCGATAATAGAAACGGAAAATCAAGAACATTTTAGTTAATGCTAATGAAAACACATTGTTTTTTATCATTTGTATTGGAAACAACATTGTCATATGTCTTTTCTTAGATCTAAATAATACGAAACCTCGCTCTATGATTTGAAGTTAAAACCCTCATATATGGTAAAATAGTGACTTTTTCACGTTTTTCATGTAGTGTGATTTTACGTAAATATATACGTTTTTACCAATATTTCGATACTATTTCATGTAGTATTACGATATGTGATTTGGCCTTCAAATCTCAGAATTTCGCATAATATTGCATTTTAAGCAAGTTTTCTTGCATTTTGTTTTGTACGAAAAATCGTCGAATTTAGCAATATTTTGACGTTTATCATCTCCTTTTCCTTTATGTGATTTAAACAAAATATCATCGAATTAGGCAATATTTTGCCGTTTTTCCACGTTCTTGTGAATTTTCAGTCTATGGGTATTATTCATTATATATACGAAAAAAATGATGCAAACACATAATTGATTAGATAATAACCTTAAATACTTCATTTTCAATCATCTATTTGTTTCTCGTTAAAATACTGTGTAAGATATTGAAAAGGGGAGAAGTTCGGTTTTATTGCATATATCGACGTTTCAGCCGGATTAGAGCGGTTTTACGTGTACATCTTCCATGGGTAAAATAAACGGAAAATCAAGAACATTTTAGTTAATGCACACATTGAAAAACACATTGAAAACACATTGTTTTTTATCATTTGTATTGGAAACATCATTGTCATATGTCTTTTCTTGGATCTAAATAATGCGAAACCTCGCTCTATGATTTGAAGTTAAAATCCTCATATATGGTAAAATAGTGACTTTTTCACGTTTTTCATGTTGTGTGATTTTACGTAAATATATACGTTTTTACCAATATTTCGATACTATTTCATGTAGTATCACGATATGTGATTTGGAAAATCACAGATTTTCAAATCACTGAGATTTTCAAATCTCAGAATTTCGCATAATATTGCATTTTAAGCAAGTTTTCTTGCATTTTGTTTTGTACGAAAAATCGTCGAATTTAGCAATATTTTGACGTTTATCATCTCCTTTTCCTTTATGTGATTTAAACAAAATATCATCGAATTAGGCAATATTTTGCCGTTTTTCCACGTTTTTGTGAATTTTCAGTTTATGGGTTTAATTCATTATATATACGATAAAAATGATGCAAACACATAATTGATTAGATAGTAACCTTAAATACTTCATTTTCAATCAACTATTTGTTTCTAGTTAAAATACTGAGTAAGATATTAAAAAGGGGAGAAGTTCTGTTTTTATTGCATATATCGACGTTTCAGCCGGAATAGAGCGTTTTTCGTGTACATTTTCCATAGGTAATATAAACGGAAAATCAGGAACATTTTAGTTAATGCTAATGAAAACACATTGTTTTTTATCATTTGTATTGAAAACAACATTGTCATATTTCTTTTCTTGGATCTAAATAATACGAAACTCGCTCCATGATTTGAAGTTAAAATCCTCAAATATTGTATAATAGTGACTTTTTCACGTTAATCATGTAGTTTGATATTACGTAAATATATTAATTTTTACCAATATTTCGATACTATTTCATGTAGTCTCACGATATGTGATTTGGCTTTCAAATCTCAGAATGTCGCATAATATTGCATTTTAAGCATGTTTTCTCGCATTTTGTTTCGTACGAAAAATCGTCTAATTTAGCAATATTTTGACGTTTCTCATCCACTTTTCCTCTATGTGATTTAAACAAAATATCATTGAATTAGGCAATATTTTGCCGTTTTTCCACGTTTTTGTGAATTTTCAGTCTATGGGTATTAATTCATTATATATACGATAAAAATGATGCAAACACATAATTGATTAGATAATAACCTAAAATGCTTCATTTTCAATCATCTATTTGTTTCTCGTTAAAATACTGTGTAAGATATTGAAAAGGGGAGAAGTTCTGTTTTTATTGCATATATCGACGTTTCAGCCGGATTAGAGCGGTTTTACGTGTACATCTTCCATCGGTAATATAAACGGAAAATCAAGAACATTTTAGTTAATTCTAATGAAAACACATTGTTTTTTATCATTTGTATTGAAAACAACATTGTCATATGTCTTTTCTTAGATCTAAATAATACGAAACCTCGCTCTATGATTTGAAGTTAAAACCCTCATATATGGTAAAATAGTGACTTTTTCACGTTTTTCATGTAGTGTGATTTTACGTAAATATATACGTTTTTACCAATATTTCGATACTATTTCATGTAGTATCACGATATGTGATTTGGCCTTCAAATCTCAGAATTTCGCATAATATTGCATTTTAAGCAAGTTTTCTTGCATTTTGTTTTGTACGAAAAATCGTCGAATTTAGCAATATTTTGACGTTTATCATCTCCTTTTCCTTTATGTGATTTAAACAAAATATCATCGAATTAGGCAATATTTTGCCGTTTTTCCACGTTTTTGTGAATTTTCAGTTTATGGGTTTAATTCATTATATATACGATAAAAATGATGCAAACACATAATTGATTAGATAGTAACCTTAAATACTTCATTTTCAATCAACTATTTGTTTCTAGTTAAAATACTAAGATATTAAAAAGGGGAGAAGTTCTGTTTTTATTGCATATATCGACGTTTCAGCCGGAATAGAGCGTTTTTCGTGTACATTTTCCATAGGTAATATAAACGGAAAATCAGGAACATTTTAGTTAATGCTAATGAAAACACATTGTTTTTTATCATTTGTATTGAAAACAACATTGTCATATTTCTTTTCTTGGATCTAAATAATACGAAACTCGCTCCATGATTTGAAGTTAAAAATCCTCAAATATTGTATAATAGTGACTTTTTCACGTTAATCATGTAGTTTGATATTACGTAAATATATTAATTTTTACCAATATTTCGATACTATTTCATGTAGTCTCACGATATGTGATTTGGCTTTCAAATCTCAGAATGTCGCATAATATTGCATTTTAAGCATGTTTTCTCGCATTTTGTTTCGTACGAAAAATCGTCTAATTTAGCAATATTTTGACGTTTCTCATCCACTTTTCCTCTATGTGATTTAAACAAAATATCATTGAATTAGGCAATATTTTGCCGTTTTTCCACGTTTTTGTGAATTTTCAGTCTATGGGTATTAATTCATTATATATACGATAAAAATGATGCAAACACATAATTGATTAGATAATAACCTAAAATACTTCATTTTCAATCATCTATTTGTTTCTCGTTAAAATACTGTGTAAGATATTGAAAAGGGGAGAAGTTCTGTTTTTATTGCATATATCGACGTTTCAGCCGGATTAGAGCGGTTTTACGTGTACATCTTCCATCGGTAATATAAACGGAAAATCAAGAACATTTTAGTTAATTCTAATGAAAACACATTGTTTTTTATCATTTGTATTGAAAACAACATTGTCATATGTCTTTTCTTAGATCTAAATAATACGAAACCTCGCTCTATGATTTGAAGTTCAAACCCTCATATATGGTAAAATAGTGACTTTTTCACGTTTTTCATGCAGTGTGATTTTACGTATATATATACGTTTTTACAAATATTTCGATACTATTTCATGTAGTATCACGATATGTGATTTGGTCTTCAAATCTCAGAATTTCGCATAATATTGCATTTTAAGCAAGTTTTCTTGCATTTTGTTTCGTACGAAAAATCATCGAATTTAGCAATATTTTGACGTTTATCATCCACTTTTCCTCTATGTGCTTTAAACAAAATATCATCGAATTAGGCAATATTTTGCCGTTTTTCCACGTTTTTTGTGAATTTTCAGTTTATGGGTTTAATTCATTATATATACGATAAAAATGATTCAAACACATAATTGATTAGATAATAACCTTAAATAGTTCATTTTCAATCATCTATTTGTTTCTCGTTAAAATACTGTGTAAGATATTGAAAATGGGAGAAGTTCGGTTTTTATTGCATATATCGACGTTTCAGCCGGATTAGAGCGGTTTTACGTGTACATCTTCCATCGGTAAAAAACACCGAAAATCAAGAACTTTTTAGTTAATGCTAATGAAAACACATTGTTTTTTATCATTTGTATTGGAAACAACATTGTCATATGTCTTTTCTTAGATCTAAATAATACGAAACCTCGCTCTATGATTTGAAGTTAAAACCCTCATATATGGTAAAATAGTGACTTTTTCACGTTTTTCATGTAGTGTGATTTTACGTAAATATATACGTTTTTACCAATATTTCGATACTATTTCATGTAGTATTACGATATGTGATTTGGCCTTCAAATCTCAGAATTTCGCATAATATTGCATTTTAAGCAAGTTTTCTTGCATTTTGTTTTGTACGAAAAATCGTCGAATTTAGCAATATTTTGACGTTTATCATCTCCTTTTCCTTTATGTGATTTAAACAAAATATCATCGAATTAGGCAATATTTTGCCGTTTTTCCACGTTTTTGTGAATTTTCAGTTTATGGGTTTAATTCATTATATATACGATAAAAATGATGCAAACACATAATTGATTAGATAGTAACCTTAAATACTTCATTTTCAATCAACTATTTGTTTCTAGTTAAAATACTGAGTAAGATATTAAAAGGGGAGAAGTTCTGTTTTTATTGCATATATAGACGTTTCAGCCGGAATAGAGCGTTTTTCGTGTACATTTTCCATAGGTAATATAAACGGAAAATCAGGAACATTTTAGTTAATGCTAATGAAAACACATTGTTTTTTATCATTTGTATTGAAAACAACATTGTCATATTTCTTTTCTTGGATCTAAATAATACGAAACTCGCTCCATGATTTGAAGTTAAAATCCTCAAATATTGTATAATAGTGACTTTTTCACGTTAATCATGTAGTTTGATATTACGTAAATATATTAATTTTTACCAATATTTCGATACTATTTCATGTAGTCTCACGATATGTGATTTGGCTTTCAAATCTCAGAATGTCGCATAATATTGCATTTTAAGCATGTTTTCTCGCATTTTGTTTCGTACGAAAAATCGTCTAATTTAGCAATATTTTGACGTTTCTCATCCACTTTTCCTCTATGTGATTTAAACAAAATATCATTGAATTAGGCAATATTTTGCCGTTTTTCCACGTTTTTGTGAATTTTCAGTCTATGGGTATTAATTCATTATATATACGATAAAAATGATGCAAACACATAATTGATTAGATAATAACCTAAAATACTTCATTTTCAATCATCTATTTGTTTCTCGTTAAAATACTGTGTAAGATATTGAAAAGGGGAGAAGTTCTGTTTTTATTGCATATATCGACGTTTCAGCCGGATTAGAGCGGTTTTACGTGTACATCTTCCATCGGTAATATAAACGGAAAATCAAGAACATTTTAGAGTTAATTCTAATGAAAACACATTGTTTTTTATCATTTGTATTGAAAACAACATTGTCATATGTCTTTTCTTAGATCTAAATAATACGAAACCTCGCTCTATGATTTGAAGTTCAAACCCTCATATATGGTAAAATAGTGACTTTTTCACGTTTTTCATGCAGTGTGATTTTACGTATATATATACGTTTTTACAAATATTTCGATACTATTTCATGTAGTATCACGATATGTGATTTGGTCTTCAAATCTCAGAATTTCGCATAATATTGCATTTTAAGCAAGTTTTCTTGCATTTTGTTTCGTACGAAAAATCATCGAATTTAGCAATATTTTGACGTTTATCATCCACTTTTCCTCTATGTGCTTTAAACAAAATATCATCGAATTAGGCAATATTTTGCCGTTTTTCCACGTTTTTTGTGAATTTTCAGTTTATGGGTTTAATTCATTATATATACGATAAAAATGATTCAAACACATAATTGATTAGATAATAACCTTAAATAGTTCATTTTCAATCATCTATTTGTTTCTCGTTAAAATACTGTGTAAGATATTGAAAATGGGAGAAGTTCGGTTTTTATTGCATATATCGACGTTTCAGCCGGATTAGAGCGGTTTTACGTGTACATCTTCCATCGGTAAAAAACACCGAAAATCAAGAACTTTTTAGTTAATGCTAATGAAAACACATTGTTTTTTATCATTTGTATTGGAAACAACATTGTCATATGTCTTTTCTTAGATCTAAATAATACGAAACCTCGCTCTATGATTTGAAGTTAAAACCCTCATATATGGTAAAATAGTGACTTTTTCACGTTTTTCATGTAGTGTGATTTTACGTAAATATATACGTTTTTACCAATATTTCGATACTATTTCATGTAGTATTACGATATGTGATTTGGCCTTCAAATCTCAGAATTTCGCATAATATTGCATTTTAAGCAAGTTTTCTTGCATTTTGTTTTGTACGAAAAATCGTCGAATTTAGCAATATTTTGACGTTTATCATCTCCTTTTCCTTTATGTGATTTAAACAAAATATCATCGAATTAGGCAATATTTTGCCGTTTTTCCACGTTTTTGTGAATTTTCAGTTTATGGGTTTAATTCATTATATATACGATAAAAATGATGCAAACACATAATTGATTAGATAGTAACCTTAAATACTTCATTTTCAATCAACTATTTGTTTCTAGTTAAAATACTGAGTAAGATATTAAAAGGGGAGAAGTTCTGTTTTTATTGCATATATCGACGTTTCAGCCGGAATAGAGCGTTTTTCGTGTACATTTTCCATAGGTAATATAAACGGAAAATCAGGAACATTTTAGTTAATGCTAATGAAAACACATTGTTTTTTATCATTTGTATTGAAAACAACATTGTCATATTTCTTTTCTTGGATCTAAATAATACGAAACTCGCTCCATGATTTGAAGTTAAAATCCTCAAATATTGTATAATAGTGACTTTTTCACGTTAATCATGTAGTTTGATATTACGTAAATATATTAATTTTTACCAATATTTCGATACTATTTCATGTAGTCTCACGATATGTGATTTGGCTTTCAAATCTCAGAATGTCGCATAATATTGCATTTTAAGCATGTTTTCTCGCATTTTGTTTCGTACGAAAAATCGTCTAATTTAGCAATATTTTGACGTTTCTCATCCACTTTTCCTCTATGTGATTTAAACAAAATATCATTGAATTAGGCAATATTTTGCCGTTTTTCCACGTTTTTGTGAATTTTCAGTCTATGGGTATTAATTCATTATATATACGATAAAAATGATGCAAACACATAATTGATTAGATAATAACCTAAAATACTTCATTTTCAATCATCTATTTGTTTCTCGTTAAAATACTGTGTAAGATATTGAAAAGGGGAGAAGTTCTGTTTTTATTGCATATATCGACGTTTCAGCCGGATTAGAGCGGTTTTACGTGTACATCTTCCATCGGTAATATAAACGGAAAATCAAGAACATTTTAGTTAATTCTAATGAAAACACATTGTTTTTTATCATTTGTATTGAAAACAACATTGTCATATGTCTTTTCTTAGATCTAAATAATACGAAACCTCGCTCTATGATTTGAAGTTAAAACCCTCATATATGGTAAAATAGTGACTTTTTCACGTTTTTCATGCAGTGTGATTTTACGTATATATATACGTTTTTACAAATATTTCGATACTATTTCATGTAGTATCACGATATGTGATTTGGTCTTCAAATCTCAGAATTTCGCATAATATTGCATTTTAAGCAAGTTTTCTTGCATTTTGTTTCGTACGAAAAATCATCGAATTTAGCAATATTTTGACGTTTATCATCCACTTTTCCTCTATGTGCTTTAAACAAAATATCATCGAATTAGGCAATATTTTGCCGTTTTTCCACGTTTTTTGTGAATTTTCAGTTTATGGGTTTAATTCATTATATATACGATAAAAATGATTCAAGCACATAATTGATTAGATAATAACCTTAAATAGTTCATTTTCAATCATCTATTTGTTTCTCGTTAAAATACTGTGTAAGATATTGAAAATGGGAGAAGTTCGGTTTTTATTGCATATATCGACGTTTCAGCCGGATTAGAGCGGTTTTACGTGTACATCTTCCATCGGTAAAAAACACCGAAAATCAAGAACTTTTTAGTTAATGCTAATGAAAACACATTGTTTTTTATCATTTGTATTGGAAACAACATTGTCATATGTCTTTTCTTAGATCTAAATAATACGAAACCTCGCTCTATGATTTGAAGTTAAAACCCTCATATATGGTAAAATAGTGAACTTTTTCACATTTTTCATGTTGTGTGATTTTACGTAAAAATATACGTTTTTACCAATATTTCGATACTATTTCATGTAGTATCACGATATGTGATTTGGCCTTCATATCTCAGAATTTCGCATAATATTGCATTTTAAGCAAGTTTTCTTGCATTTTGTTTTGTACGAAAAATCGTCAAATTTAGCAATATTTCGACGTTTATCACCTCCTTTTCCTTTATGTGATTTAAACAAAATATGATCGAATTAGGCAATATTTTGCCGTTTTTCAACGTTTTTGTGAATTTTCAGTCTATGGGTATCTATTCATTATATATACGATAAAAATGATGCAAACACATAATTGATTAGATAATAACCTTAAATACTTCATTTTCAATCATCTATTTGCTTCTCGTTAAAATACTGTGTAAGATATTGAAAAGGGGAGAAGTTCGGTTTTTATTGCATATATCGACGTTTCAGCTTTATTAGAGCGGTTTTACGTGTACATCTTCCATCGGGAATATAAACGGAAAATCAAGAACATTTTAGTTAATGCTAATGAAAACACATTTTTTTTATCATTTGTATTGAAAACAACATTGTCATATATCTTTTCTTGGATCTAAATAATACGAAACCTCGCTCTATGATTTGAAGTCAAAATCCTCAAATATTGTATAATAGTGACGTTTTCACGTTAATCATGTAGTTTGATAATACGTAAATATATTCATTTTTACCAATATTTCGATACAATTTCATGTAGTATCACGATATGTGATTTGGCCTTCAAATCTCAGAATGTCGCATAATATTCCATTTTAAGCAAGTTTTCTTGCATTTTGTTTCGTACGAAAAATCATCGAATTTAGCAATATTTTGACGTTTATCATCCACTTTTCCTCTATGTGCTTTAAACAAAATATCATCGAATTAGGCAATATTTTGCCGTTTTTCCACGTTTTTGTGAATTTTCAGTTTATGGGTTTATTTCATTATATATACGATAAAAATGATGCAAACACATAATTGATTAGATAATAACCTTAAATACTTCATTTTCAATCATCTATTTGTTTCTCGTTAAAATACTGTGTAAGATATTGAAAAGGGGAGAAGTTCGGTTTTTATTGCATATATCGACGTTTCTGCCGGATTAGAGCGGTTTTACGTGTACATCTTCCATCGATAATAGAAACGGAAAATCAAGAACATTTTAGTTAATGCTAATAAAACACATTGTTTTTTATCATTTGTATTGGAAACAACATTGTCATATGTCTTTTCTTAGATCTAAATAATACGAAACCTCGCTCTATGATTTGAAGTTAAAACCCTCATATATGGTAAAATAGTGACTTTTTCACGTTTTTCATGTAGTGTGATTTTACGTAAATATATACGTTTTTACCAATATTTCGATACTATTTCATGTAGTATTACGATATGTGATTTGGCCTTCAAATCTCAGAATTTCGCATAATATTGCATTTTAAGCAAGTTTTCTTGCATTTTGTTTTGTACGAAAAATCGTCGAATTTAGCAATATTTTGACGTTTATCATCTCCTTTTCCTTTATGTGATTTAAACAAAATATCATCGAATTAGGCAATATTTTGCCGTTTTTCCACGTTTTTGTGAATTTTCAGTCTATGGGTATTATTCATTATATATACGAAAAAAATGATGCAAACACATAATTGATTAGATAATAACCTTAAATACTTCATTTTCAATCATCTATTTGTTTCTCGTTAAAATACTGTGTAAGATATTGAAAAGGGGAGAAGTTCGGTTTTATTGCATATATCGACGTTTCAGCCGGATTAGAGCGGTTTTACGTGTACATCTTCCATGGGTAAAATAAACGGAAAATCAAGAACATTTTAGTTAATGCTAATGAAAACACATTGTTTTTTATCATTTGTATTGGAAACATCATTGTCATATGTCTTTTCTTGGATCTAAATAATGCGAAACCTCGCTCTATGATTTGAAGTTAAAATCCTCATATATGGTAAAATAGTGACTTTTTCACGTTTTTCATGTTGTGTGATTTTACGTAAATATATACGTTTTTACCAATATTTCGATACTATTTCATGTAGTATCACGATATGTGATTTGGAAAATCACAGATTTTCAAATCACTGAGATTTTCAAATCTCAGAATTTCGCATAATATTGCATTTTAAGCAAGTTTTCTTGCATTTTGTTTTGTACGAAAAATCGTCGAATTTAGCAATATTTTGACGTTTATCATCTCCTTTTCCTTTATGTGATTTAAACAAAATATCATCGAATTAGGCAATATTTTGCCGTTTTTCCACGTTTTTGTGAATTTTCAGTTTATGGGTTTAATTCATTATATATACGATAAAAATGATGCAAACACATAATTGATTAGATAGTAACCTTAAATACTTCATTTTCAATCAACTATTTGTTTCTAGTTAAAATACTGAGTAAGATATTAAAAAGGGGAGAAGTTCTGTTTTTATTGCATATATCGACGTTTCAGCCGGAATAGAGCGTTTTTCGTGTACATTTTCCATAGGTAATATAAACGGAAAATCAGGAACATTTTAGTTAATGCTAATGAAAACACATTGTTTTTTATCATTTGTATTGAAAACAACATTGTCATATTTCTTTTCTTGGATCTAAATAATACGAAACTCGCTCCATGATTTGAAGTTAAAATCCTCAAATATTGTATAATAGTGACTTTTTCACGTTAATCATGTAGTTTGATATTACGTAAATATATTTATTTTTACCAATATTTCGATACTATTTCATGTAGTCTCACGATATGTGATTTGGCTTTCAAATCTCAGAATGTCGCATAATATTGCATTTTAAGCATGTTTTCTCGCATTTTGTTTCGTACGAAAAATCGTCTAATTTAGCAATATTTTGACGTTTCTCATCCACTTTTCCTCTATGTGATTTAAACAAAATATCATTGAATTAGGCAATATTTTGCCGTTTTTCCACGTTTTTGTGAATTTTCAGTCTATGGGTATTAATTCATTATATATACGATAAAAATGATGCAAACACATAATTGATTAGATAATAACCTAAAATACTTCATTTTCAATCATCTATTTGTTTCTCGTTAAAATACTGTGTAAGATATTGAAAAGGGGAGAAGTTCTGTTTTTATTGCATATATCGACGTTTCAGCCGGATTAGAGCGGTTTTACGTGTACATCTTCCATCGGTAATATAAACGGAAAATCAAGAATATTTTAGTTAATTCTAATGAAAACACATTGTTTTTTATCATTTGTATTGAAAACAACATTGTCATATGTCTTTTCTTAGATCTAAATAATACGAAACCTCGCTCTATGATTTGAAGTTAAAACCCTCATATATGGTAAAATAGTGACTTTTTCACGTTTTTCATGCAGTGTGATTTTACGTATATATATACGTTTTTACAAATATTTCGATACTATTTCATGTAGTATCACGATATGTGATTTGGTCTTCAAATCTCAGAATTTCGCATAATATTGCATTTTAAGCAAGTTTTCTTGCATTTTGTTTCGTACGAAAAATCATCGAATTTAGCAATATTTTGACGTTTATCATCCACTTTTCCTCTATGTGCTTTAAACAAAATATCATCGAATTAGGCAATATTTTGCCGTTTTTCCACGTTTTTTGTGAATTTTCAGTTTATGGGTTTAATTCATTATATATACGATAAAAATGATTCAAACACATAATTGATTAGATAATAACCTTAAATAGTTCATTTTCAATCATCTATTTGTTTCTCGTTAAAATACTGTGTAAGATATTGAAAATGGGAGAAGTTCGGTTTTTATTGCATATATCGACGTTTCAGCCGGATTAGAGCGGTTTTACGTGTACATCTTCCATCGGTAAAAAACACCGAAAATCAAGAACTTTTTAGTTAATGCTAATGAAAACACATTTAACACGTTTTTTTATCATTTGTATTGGAAACAACATTGTCATATGTCTTTTCTTAGATCTAAATAATACGAAACCTCGCTCTATGATTTGAAGTTAAAACCCTCATATATGGTAAAATAGTGAACTTTTTCACATTTTTCATGTTGTGTGATTTTACGTAAAAATATACGTTTTTACCAATATTTCGATACTATTTCATGTAGTATCACGATATGTGATTTGGCCTTCATATCTCAGAATTTCGCATAATATTGCATTTTAAGCAAGTTTTCTTGCATTTTGTTTTGTACGAAAAATCGTCAAATTTAGCAATATTTCGACGTTTATCATCTCCTTTTCCTTTATGTGATTTAAACAAAATATCATCGAATTAGGCAATATTTTGCCGTTTTTCCACGTTTTTGTGAATTTTCAGTTTATGGGTTTAATTCATTATATATACGATAAAAATGATGCAAACACATAATTGATTAGATAGTAACCTTAAATACTTCATTTTCAATCAACTATTTGTTTCTAGTTAAAATACTGAGTAAGATATTAAAAAGGGGAGAAGTTCTGTTTTTATTGCATATATCGACGTTTCAGCCGGAATAGAGCGTTTTTCGTGTACATTTTCCATAGGTAATATAAACGGAAAATCAGGAACATTTTAGTTAATGCTAATGAAAACACATTGTTTTTTATCATTTGTATTGAAAACAACATTGTCATATTTCTTTTCTTGGATCTAAATAATACGAAACTCGCTCCATGATTTGAAGTTAAAATCCTCAAATATTGTATAATAGTGACTTTTTCACGTTAATCATGTAGTTTGATATTACGTAAATATATTAATTTTTACCAATATTTCGATACTATTTCATGTAGTCTCACGATATGTGATTTGGCTTTCAAATCTCAGAATGTCGCATAATATTGCATTTTAAGCATGTTTTCTCGCATTTTGTTTCGTACGAAAAATCGTCTAATTTAGCAATATTTTGACGTTTCTCATCCACTTTTCCTCTATGTGATTTAAACAAAATATCATTGAATTAGGCAATATTTTGCCGTTTTTCCACGTTTTTGTGAATTTTCAGTCTATGGGTATTAATTCATTATATATACGATAAAAATGATGCAAACACATAATTGATTAGATAATAACCTAAAATACTTCATTTTCAATCATCTATTTGTTTCTCGTTAAAATACTGTGTAAGATATTGAAAAGGGGAGAAGTTCTGTTTTTATTGCATACATCGACGTTTCAGCCGGATTAGAGCGGTTTTACGTGTACATCTTCCATCGGTAATATAAACGGAAAATCAAGAACATTTTAGTTAATTCTAATGAAAACACATTGTTTTTTATCATTTGTATTGAAAACAACATTGTCATATGTCTTTTCTTAGATCTAAATAATACGAAACCTCGCTCTATGATTTGAAGTTAAAACCCTCATATATGGTAAAATAGTGACTTTTTCACGTTTTTCATGCAGTGTGATTTTACGTATATATATACGTTTTTACAAATATTTCGATACTATTTCATGTAGTATCACGATATGTGATTTGGTCTTCAAATCTCAGAATTTCGCATAATATTGCATTTTAAGCAAGTTTTCTTGCATTTTGTTTCGTACGAAAAATCATCGAATTTAGCAATATTTTGACGTTTATCATCCACTTTTCCTCTATGTGCTTTAAACAAAATATCATCGAATTAGGCAATATTTTGCCGTTTTTCCACGTTTTTTGTGAATTTTCAGTTTATGGGTTTAATTCATTATATATACGATAAAAATGATTCAAACACATAATTGATTAGATAATAACCTTAAATAGTTCATTTTCAATCATCTATTTGTTTCTCGTTAAAATACTGTGTAAGATATTGAAAATGGGAGAAGTTCGGTTTTTATTGCATATATCGACGTTTCAGCCGGATTAGAGCGGTTTTACGTGTACATCTTCCATCGGTAAAAAACACCGAAAATCAAGAACTTTTTAGTTAATTCTAATGAAAACACATTGTTTTTTATCATTTGTATTGGAAACAACATTGTCATATGTCTTTTCTTAGATCTAAATAATACGAAACCTCGCTCTATGATTTGAAGTTAAAACCCTCATATATGGTAAAATAGTGAACTTTTTCACATTTTTCACGTTGTGTGATTTTACGTAAAAATATACGTTTTTACCAATATTTCGATACTATTTCATGTAGTATCACGATATGTGATTTGGCCTTCATATCTCAGAATTTCGCATAATATTGCATTTTAAGCAAGTTTTCTTGCATTTTGTTTTGTACGAAAAATCGTCAAATTTAGCAATATTTCGACGTTTATCATCTCCTTTTCCTTTATGTGATTTAAACAAAATATCATCGAATTAGGCAATATTTTGCCGTTTTTCCACGTTTTTGTGAATTTTCAGTTTATGGGTTTAATTCATTATATATACGATAAAAATGATGCAAACACATAATTGATTAGATAGTAACCTTAAATACTTCATTTTCAATCAACTATTTGTTTCTAGTTAAAATACTGAGTAAGATATTAAAAAGGGGAGAAGTTCTGTTTTTATTGCATATATCGACGTTTCAGCCGGAATAGAGCGTTTTTCGTGTACATTTTCCATAGGTAATATAAACGGAAAATCAGGAACATTTTAGTTAATGCTAATGAAAACACATTGTTTTTTATCATTTGTATTGAAAACAACATTGTCATATTTCTTTTCTTGGATCTAAATAATACGAAACTCGCTCCATGATTTGAAGTTAAAATCCTCAAATATTGTATAATAGTGACTTTTTCACGTTAATCATGTAGTTTGATATTACGTAAATATATTAATTTTTACCAATATTTCGATACTATTTCATGTAGTCTCACGATATGTGATTTGGCTTTCAAATCTCAGAATGTCGCATAATATTGCATTTTAAGCATGTTTTCTCGCATTTTGTTTCGTACGAAAAATCGTCTAATTTAGCAATATTTTGACGTTTCTCATCCACTTTTCCTCTATGTGATTTAAACAAAATATCATTGAATTAGGCAATATTTTGCCGTTTTTCCACGTTTTTGTGAATTTTCAGTCTATGGGTATTAATTCATTATATATACGATAAAAATGATGCAAACACATAATTGATTAGATAATAACCTAAAATACTTCATTTTCAATCATCTATTTGTTTCTCGTTAAAATACTGTGTAAGATATTGAAAAGGGGAGAAGTTCTGTTTTTATTGCATATATCGACGTTTCAGCCGGATTAGAGCGGTTTTACGTGTACATCTTCCATCGGTAATATTAACGGAAAATCAAGAACATTTTAGTTAATTCTAATGAAAACACATTGTTTTTTATCATTTGTATTGAAAACAACATTGTCATATGTCTTTTCTTAGATCTAAATAATACGAAACCTCGCTCTATGATTTGAAGTTCAAACCCTCATATATGGTAAAATAGTGACTTTTTCACGTTTTTCATGCAGTGTGATTTTACGTATATATATACGTTTTTACAAATATTTCGATACTATTTCATGTAGTATCACGATATGTGATTTGGTCTTCAAATCTCAGAATTTCGCATAATATTGCATTTTAAGCAAGTTTTCTTGCATTTTGTTTCGTACGAAAAATCATCGAATTTAGCAATATTTTGACGTTTATCATCCACTTTTCCTCTATGTGCTTTAAACAAAATATCATCGAATTAGGCAATATTTTGCCGTTTTTCCACGTTTTTTGTGAATTTTCAGTTTATGGGTTTAATTCATTTTATATACGATAAAAATGATTCAAACACATAATTGATTAGATAATAACCTTAAATAGTTCATTTTCAATCATCTATTTGTTTCTCGTTAAAATACTGTGTAAGATATTGAAAATGGGAGAAGTTCGGTTTTTATTGCATATATCGACGTTTCAGCCGGATTAGAGCGGTTTTACGTGTACATCTTCCATCGGTAAAAAACACCGAAAATCAAGAACTTTTTAGTTAATGCTAATGAAAACACATTGTTTTTTATCATTTGTATTGGAAACAACATTGTCATATGTCTTTTCTTAGATCTAAATAATACGAAACCTCGCTCTATGATTTGAAGTTAAAACCCTCATATATGGTAAAATAGTGAACTTTTTCACATTTTTCATGTTGTGTGATTTTACGTAAAAATATACGTTTTTACCAATATTTTGATACTATTTCATGTAGTATCACGATATGTGATTTGGCCTTCATATCTCAGAATTTCGCATAATATTGCATTTTAAGCAAGTTTTCTTGCATTTTGTTTTGTACGAAAAATCGTCATATTTAGCAATATTTCGACGTTTATCACCTCCTTTTCCTTTATGTGATTTAAACAAAATATGATCGAATTAGGCAATATTTTGCCGTTTTTCAACGTTTTTGTGAATTTTCAGTCTATGGGTATCTATTCATTATATATACGATAAAAATGATGCAAACACATAATTGATTAGATAATAACCTTAAATACTTCATTTTCAATCATCTATTTGCTTCTCGTTAAAATACTGTGTAAGATATTGAAAAGGGGAGAAGTTCGGTTTTTATTGCATATATCGACGTTTCAGCTTTATTAGAGCGGTTTTACGTGTACATCTTCCATCGGTAATATAAACGGAAAATCAAGAACATTTTAGTTAATGCTAATGAAAACACATTTTTTTTATCATTTGTATTGAAAACAACATTGTCATATATCTTTTCTTGGATCTAAATAATACGAAACCTCGCTCTATGATTTGAAGTCAAAATCCTCAAATATTGTATAATAGTGACGTTTTCACGTTAATCATGTAGTTTGATATTACGTAAATATATTCATTTTTACCAATATTTCGATACAATTTCATGTAGTATCACGATATGTGATTTGGCCTTCAAATCTCAGAATGTCGCATAATATTCCATTTTAAGCAAGTTTTCTTGCATTTTGTTTCGTACGAAAAATCATCGAATTTAGCAATATTTTGACGTTTATCATCCACTTTTCCTCTAGGTGCTTTAAACAAAATATCATCGAATTAGGCAATATTTTGCCGTTTTTCCACGTTTTTGTGAATTTTCAGTTTATGGGTTTATTTCATTATATATACGATAAAAATGATGCAAACACATAATTGATTAGATAATAACCTTAAATACTTCATTTTCAATCATCTATTTGTTTCTCGTTAAAATACTGTGTAAGATATTGAAAAGGGGAGAAGTTCGGTTTTTATTGCATATATCGACGTTTCTGCCGGATTAGAGCGGTTTTACGTGTACATCTTCCATCGATAATAGAAACGGAAAATCAAGAACATTTTAGTTAATGCTAATGAAAACACATTGTTTTTTATCATTTGTATTGGAAACAACATTGTCATATGTCTTTTCTTAGATCTAAATAATACGAAACCTCGCTCTATGATTTGAAGTTAAAACCCTCATATATGGTAAAATAGTGACTTTTTCACGTTTTTCATGTAGTGTGATTTTACGTAAATATATACGTTTTTACCAATATTTCGATACTATTTCATGTAGTATTACGATATGTGATTTGGCCTTCAAATCTCAGAATTTCGCATAATATTGCATTTTAAGCAAGTTTTCTTGCATTTTGTTTTGTACGAAAAATCGTCGAATTTAGCAATATTTTGACGTTTATCATCTCCTTTTCCTTTATGTGATTTAAACAAAATATCATCGAATTAGGCAATATTTTGCCGTTTTTCCACGTTTTTGTGAATTTTCAGTTTATGGGTTTAATTCATTATATATACGATAAAAATGATGCAAACACATAATTGATTAGATAGTAACCTTAAATACTTCATTTTCAATCAACTATTTGTTTCTAGTTAAAATACTGAGTAAGATATTAAAAGGGGAGAAGTTCTGTTTTTATTGCATATATCGACGTTTCAGCCGGAATAGAGCGTTTTTCGTGTACATTTTCCATAGGTAATATAAACGGAAAATCAGGAACATTTTAGTTAATGCTAATGAAAACACATTGTTTTTTATCATTTGTATTGAAAACAACATTGTCATATTTCTTTTCTTGGATCTAAATAATACGAAACTCGCTCCATGATTTGAAGTTAAAATCCTCAAATATTGTATAATAGTGACTTTTTCACGTTAATCATGTAGTTTGATATTACGTAAATATATTAATTTTTACCAATATTTCGATACTATTTCATGTAGTCTCACGATATGTGATTTGGCTTTCAAATCTCAGAATGTCGCATAATATTGCATTTTAAGCATGTTTTCTCGCATTTTGTTTCGTACGAAAAATCGTCTAATTTAGCAATATTTTGACGTTTCTCATCCACTTTTCCTCTATGTGATTTAAACAAAATATCATTGAATTAGGCAATATTTTGCCGTTTTTCCACGTTTTTGTGAATTTTCAGTCTATGGGTATTAATTCATTATATATACGATAAAAATGATGCAAACACATAATTAATTAGATAATAACCTAAAATACTTCATTTTCAATCATCTATTTGTTTCTCGTTAAAATACTGTGTAAGATATTGAAAAGGGGAGAAGTTCTGTTTTTATTGCATATATCGACGTTTCAGCCGGATTAGAGCGGTTTTACGTGTACATCTTCCATCGGTAATATAAACGGAAAATCAAGAACATTTTAGTTAATTCTAATGAAAACACATTGTTTTTTATCATTTGTATTGAAAACAACATTGTCATATGTCTTTTCTTAGATCTGAATAATACGAAACCTCGCTCTATGATTTGAAGTTAAAACCCTCATATATGGTAAAATAGTGACTTTTTCACGTTTTTCATGCAGTGTGATTTTACGTATATATATACGTTTTTACAAATATTTCGATACTATTTCATGTAGTATCACGATATGTGATTTGGTCTTCAAATCTCAGAATTTCGCATAATATTGCATTTTAAGCAAGTTTTCTTGCATTTTGTTTCGTACGAAAAATCATCGAATTTAGCAATATTTTGACGTTTATCATCCACTTTTCCTCTATGTGCTTTAAACAAAATATCATCGAATTAGGCAATATTTTGCCGTTTTTCCACGTTTTTTGTGAATTTTCAGTTTATGGGTTTAATTCATTATATATACGATAAAAATGATTCAAACACATAATTGATTAGATAATAACCTTAAATAGTTCATTTTCAATCATCTATTTGTTTCTCGTTAAAATACTGTGTAAGATATTGAAAATGGGAGAAGTTCGGTTTTTATTGCATATATCGACGTTTCAGCCGGATTAGAGCGGTTTTACGTGTACATCTTCCATCGGTAAAAAACACCGAAAATCAAGAACTTTTTAGTTAATGCTAATGAAAACACATTGTTTTTTATCATTTGTATTGGAAACAACATTGTCATATGTCTTTTCTTAGATCTAAATAATACGAAACCTCGCTCTATGATTTGAAGTTAAAACCCTCATATATGGTAAAATAGTGAACTTTTTCACATTTTTCATGTTGTGTGATTTTACGTAAAAATATACGTTTTTACCAATATTTCGATACTATTTCATGTAGTATCACGATATGTGATTTGGCCTTCATATCTCAGAATTTCGCATAATATTGCATTTTAAGCAAGTTTTCTTGCATTTTGTTTTGTACGAAAAATCGTCAAATTTAGCAATATTTCGACGTTTATCACCTCCTTTTCCTTTATGTGATTTAAACAAAATATGATCGAATTAGGCAATATTTTGCCGTTTTTCAACGTTTTTGTGAATTTTCAGTCTATGGGTATCTATTCATTATATATACGATAAAAATGATGCAAACACATAATTGATTAGATAATAACCTTAAATACTTCATTTTCAATCATCTATTTGCTTCTCGTTAAAATACTGTGTAAGATATTGAAAAGGGGAGAAGTTCGGTTTTTATTGCATATATCGACGTTTCAGCTTTATTAGAGCGGTTTTACGTGTACATCTTCCATCGGTAATATAAACGGAAAATCAAGAACATTTTAGTTAATGCTAATGAAAACACATTTTTTTTATCATTTGTATTGAAAACAACATTGTCATATATCTTTTCTTGGATCTAAATAATACGAAACCTCGCTCTATGATTTGAAGTCAAAATCCTCAAATATTGTATAATAGTGACGTTTTCACGTTAATCATGTAGCTTGATATTACGTAAATATATTCATTTTTACCAATATTTCGATACAATTTCATGTAGTATCACGATATGTGATTTGGCCTTCAAATCTCAGAATGTCGCATAATATTCCATTTTAAGCAAGTTTTCTTGCATTTTGTTTCGTACGAAAAATCATCGAATTTAGCAATATTTTGACGTTTATCATCCACTTTTCCTCTATGTGCTTTAAACAAAATATCATCGAATTAGGCAATATTTTGCCGTTTTTCCACGTTTTTGTGAATTTTCAGTTTATGGGTTTATTTCATTATATATACGATAAAAATGATGCAAACACATAATTGATTAGATAATAACCTTAAATACTTCATTTTCAATCATCTATTTGTTTCTCGTTAAAATACTGTGTAAGATATTGAAAAGGGGAGAAGTTCGGTTTTTATTGCATATATCGACGTTTCTGCCGGATTAGAGCGGTTTTACGTGTACATCTTCCATCGATAATAGAAACGGAAAATCAAGAACATTTTAGTTAATGCTAATGAAAACACATTGTTTTTTATCATTTGTATTGGAAACAACATTGTCATATGTCTTTTCTTAGATCTAAATAATACGAAACCTCGCTCTATGATTTGAAGTTAAAACCCTCATAAATGGTAAAATAGTGACTTTTTCACGTTTTTCATGTAGTGTGATTTTACGTAAATATATACGTTTTTACCAATATTTCGATACTATTTCATGTAGTATTACGATATGTGATTTGGCCTTCAAATCTCAGAATTTCGCATAATATTGCATTTTAAGCAAGTTTTCTTGCATTTTGTTTCGTACGAAAAATCGTCGAATTTAGCAATATTTTGACGTTTATCATCTCCTTTTCCTTTATGTGATTTAAACAAAATATCATCGAATTAGGCAATATTTTGCCGTTTTTCCACGTTTTTGTGAATTTTCAGTCTATGGGTATTATTCATTATATATACGAAAAAAATGATGCAAACACATAATTGATTAGATAATAACCTTAAATACTTCATTTTCAATCATCTATTTGTTTCTAGTTAAAATACTGAGTAAGATATTAAAAAGGGGAGAAGTTCTGTTTTTATTGCATATATCGACGTTTCAGCCGGAATAGAGCGTTTTTCGTGTACATTTTCCATAGGTAATATAAACGGAAAATCAGGAACATTTTAGTTAATGCTAATGAAAACACATTGTTTTTTATCATTTGTATTGGAAACATCATTGTCATATGTCTTTTCTTGGATCTAAATAATGCGAAACCTCGCTCTATGATTTGAAGTTAAAATCCTCATATATGGTAAAATAGTGACTTTTTCACGTTTTTCATGTTGTGTGATTTTACGTAAATATATACGTTTTTACCAATATTTCGATACTATTTCATGTAGTATCACGATATGTTATTTGGCCTTCAAATCTCAGAATTTCGCATAATATTGCATTTTAAGCAAGTTTTCTTGCATTTTGTTTTGTACGAAAAATCGTCGAATTTAGCAATATTTTGACGTTTATCATCTCCTTTTCCTTTATGTGATTTAAACAAAATATCATCGAATTAGGCAATATTTTGCCGTTTTTCCACGTTTTTGTGAATTTTCAGTTTATGGGTTTAATTCATTATATATACGATAAAAATGATGCAAACACATAATTGATTAGATAGTAACCTTAAATACTTCATTTTCAATCAACTATTTGTTTCTAGTTAAAATACTGAGTAAGATATTAAAAGGGGAGAAGTTCTGTTTTTATTGCATATATCGACGTTTCAGCCGGAATAGAGCGTTTTTCGTGTACATTTTCCATAGGTAATATAAACGGAAAATCAGGAACATTTTAGTTAATGCTAATGAAAACACATTGTTTTTTATCATTTGTATTGAAAACAACATTGTCATATTTCTTTTCTTGGATCTAAATAATACGAAACTCGCTCCATGATTTGAAGTTAAAATCCTCAAATATTGTATAATAGTGACTTTTTCACGTTAATCATGTAGTTTGATATTACGTAAATATATTAATTTTTACCAATATTTCGATACTATTTCATGTAGTCTCACGATATGTGATTTGGCTTTCAAATCTCAGAATGTCGCATAATATTGCATTTTAAGCATGTTTTCTCGCATTTTGTTTCGTACGAAAAATCGTCTAATTTAGCAATATTTTGACGTTTCTCATCCACTTTTCCTCTATGTGATTTAAACAAAATATCATTGAATTAGGCAATATTTTGCCGTTTTTCCACGTTTTTGTGAATTTTCAGTCTATGGGTATTAATTCATTATATATACGATAAAAATGATGCAAACACATAATTGATTAGATAATAACCTAAAATACTTCATTTTCAATCATCTATTTGTTTCTCGTTAAAATACTGTGTAAGATATTGAAAAGGGGAGAAGTTCTGTTTTTATTGCATATATCGACGTTTCAGCCGGATTAGAGCGGTTTTACGTGTACATCTTCCATCGGTAATATAAACGGAAAATCAAGAACATTTTAGTTAATTCTAATGAAAACACATTGTTTTTTATCATTTGTATTGAAAACAACATTGTCATATGTCTTTTCTTAGATCTAAATAATACGAAACCTCGCTCCATGATTTGAAGTTAAAACCCTCATATATGGTAAAATAGTGACTTTTTCACGTTTTTCATGCAGTGTGATTTTACGTATATATATACGTTTTTACAAATATTTCGATACTATTTCATGTAGTATCACGATATGTGATTTGGTCTTCAAATCTCAGAATTTCGCATAATATTGCATTTTAAGCAAGTTTTCTTGCATTTTGTTTCGTACGAAAAATCATCGAATTTAGCAATATTTTGACGTTTATCAACCACTTTTCCTCTATGTGCTTTAAACAAAATATCATCGAATTAGGCAATATTTTGCCGTTTTTCCACGTTTTTTGTGAATTTTCAGTTTATGGGTTTAATTCATTATATATACGATAAAAATGATTCAAACACATAATTGATTAGATAATAACCTTAAATAGTTCATTTTCAATCATCTATTTGTTTCTCGTTAAAATACTGTGTAAGATATTGAAAATGGGAGAAGTTCGGTTTTTATTGCATATATCGACGTTTCAGCCGGATTAGAGCGGTTTTACGTGTACATCTTCCATCGGTAAAAAACACCGAAAATCAAGAACTTTTTAGTTAATGCTAATGAAAACACATTGTTTTTTATCATTTGTATTGGAAACAACATTGTCATATGTCTTTTCTTAGATCTAAATAATACTAAACCTCGCTCTATGATTTGAAGTTAAAACCCTCATATATGGTAAAATAGTGAACTTTTTCACATTTTTCATGTTGTGTGATTTTACGTAAAAATATACGTTTTTACCAATATTTCGATACTATTTCATGTAGTATCACGATATGTGATTTGGCCTTCATATCTCAGAATTTCGCATAATATTGCATTTTAAGCAAGTTTTCTTGCATTTTGTTTTGTACGAAAAATCGTCAAATTTAGCAATATTAAATACCAATATTTCGATACTATTTCATGTAGTATTACGATATGTGATTTGGTCTTCAAATCTCAGAATTTCGCATAATATTGCATTTTAAGCAAGTTTTCTTGCATTTTGTTTTGTACGAAAAATCGTCGAATTTAGCAATATTTTGACGTTTATCATCTCCTTTTCCTTTATGTGATTTAAACAAAATATCATCGAATTAGGCAATATTTTGCCGTTTTTCCACGTTTTTGTGAATTTTCAGTCTATGGGTATTATTCATTATATACACGAAAAAAATGATGCAAACACATAATTGATTAGATAATAACCTTAAATACTTCATTTTCAATCATCTATTTGTTTCTCGTTAAAATACTGTGTAAGATATTGAAAAGGGGAGAAGTTTGGTTTTATTGCATATATCGACGTTTCAGCCGGATTAGAGCGGTTTTACGTGTACATCTTCCATGGGTAAAATAAACGGAAAATCAAGAACATTTTAGTTAATGCTAATGAAAACACATTGTTTTTTATCATTTGTATTGGAAACATCATTGTCATATGTCTTTTCTTGGATCTAAATAATGCGAAACCTCGCTCTATGATTTGAAGTTAAAATCCTCATATATGGTAAAATAGTGACTTTTTCACGTTTTCATGTTGTGTGATTTTACGTAAATATATACGTTTTTACCAATATTTCGATACTATTTCACGTAGTATCACGATATGTGATTTGGAAAATCACAGATTTTCAAATCACTGAGATTTTCAAATCTCAGAATTTCGCATAATATTGCATTTTAAGCAAGTTTTCTTGCATTTTGTTTTGTACGAAAAATCGTCGAATTTAGCAATATTTTGACGTTTATCATCTCCTTTTCCTTTATGTGATTTAAACAAAATATCATCGAATTAGGCAATATTTTGCCGTTTTTCCACGTTTTTGTGAATTTTCAGTTTATGGGTTTAATTCATTATATATACGATAAAAATGATGCAAACACATAATTGATTAGATAGTAACCTTAAATACTTCATTTTCAATCAACTATTTGTTTCTAGTTAAAATACTGAGTAAGATATTAAAAAGGGGAGAAGTTCTGTTTTTATTGCATATATCGACGTTTCAGCCGGAATAGAGCGTTTTTCGTGTACATTTTCCATAGGTAATATAAACGGAAAATCAGGAACATTTTAGTTAATGCTAATGAAAACACATTGTTTTTTATCATTTGTATTGAAAACAACATTGTCATATTTCTTTTCTTGGATCTAAATAATACGAAACTCGCTCCATGATTTGAAGTTAAAATCCTCAAATATTGTATAATAGTGACTTTTTCACGTTAATCATGTAGTTTGATATTACGTAAATATATTAATTTTTACCAATATTTCGATACTATTTCATGTAGTCTCACGATATGTGATTTGGCTTTCAAATCTCAGAATGTCGCATAATATTGCATTTTAAGCATGTTTTCTCGCATTTTGTTTCGTACGAAAAATCGTCTAATTTAGCAATATTTTGACGTTTCTCATCCACTTTTCCTCTATGTGATTTAAACAAAATATCATTGAATTAGGCAATATTTTGCCGTTTTTCCACGTTTTTGTGAATTTTCAGTCTATGGGTATTAATTCATTATATATACGATAAAAATGATGCAAACACATAATTGATTAGATAATAACCTAAAATACTTCATTTTCAATCATCTATTTGTTTCTCGTTAAAATACTGTGTAAGATATTGAAAAGGGGAGAAGTTCTGTTTTTATTGCATATATCGACGTTTCAGCCGGATTAGAGCGGTTTTACGTGTACATCTTCCATCGGTAATATAAACGGAAAATCAAGAACATTTTAGTTAATTCTAATGAAAACACATTGTTTTTTATCATTTGTATTGAAAACAACATTGTCATATGTCTTTTCTTAGATCTAAATGATACGAAACCTCGCTCTATGATTTGAAGTTAAAACCCTCATATATGGTAAAATAGTGACTTTTTCACGTTTTTCATGTAGTGTGATTTTACGTAAATATATACGTTTTTACCAATATTTCGATACTATTTCATGTAGTATTACGATATGTGATTTGGCCTTCAAATCTCAGAATTTCGCATAATATTGCATTTTAAGCAAGTTTTCTTGCATTTTGTTTTGTACGAAAAATCGTCGAATTTAGCAATATTTTGACGTTTATCATCTCCTTTTCCTTTATGTGATTTAAACAAAATATCATCGAATTAGGCAATATTTTGCCGTTTTTCCACGTTTTTGTGAATTTTCAGTCTATGGGTATTATTCATTATATATACGAAAAAAATGATGCAAACACATAATTGATTAGATAATAACCTTAAATACTTCATTTTCAATCATCTATTTGTTTCTCGTTAAAATACTGTGTAAGATATTGAAAAGGGGAGAAGTTCGGTTTTATTGCATATATCGACGTTTCAGCCGGATTAGAGCGGTTTTACGTGTACATCTTCCATGGGTAAAATAAACGGAAAATCAAGAACATTTTAGTTAATGCTAATGAAAACACATTGTTTTTTATCATTTGTATTGGAAACATCATTGTCATATGTCTTTTCTTGGATCTAAATAATGCGAAACCTCGCTCTATGATTTGAAGTTAAAATCCTCATATATGGTAAAATAGTGACTTTTTCACGTTTTTCATGTTGTGTGATTTTACGTAAATATATACGTTTTTACCAATATTTCGATACTATTTCATGTAGTATCACGATATGTGATTTGGCCTTCAAATCTCAGAATTTCGCATAATATTGCATTTTAAGCAAGTTTTCTTGCATTTTGTTTTGTACGAAAAATCGTCGAATTTAGCAATATTTTGACGTTTATCATCTCCTTTTCCTTTATGTGATTTAAACAAAATATCATCGAATTAGGCAATATTTTGCCGTTTTTCCACGTTTTTGTGAATTTTCAGTTTATGGGTTTAATTCATTATATATACGATAAAAATGATGCAAACACATAATTGATTAGATAGTAACCTTAAATACTTCATTTTCAATCAACTATTTGTTTCTAGTTAAAATACTGAGTAAGATATTAAAAAGGGGAGAAGTTCTGTTTTTATTGCATATATCGACGTTTCAGCCGGAATAGAGCGTTTTTCGTGTACATTTTCCATAGGTAATATAAACGGAAAATCAGGAACATTTTAGTTAATGCTAATGAAAACACATTGTTTTTTATCATTTGTATTGAAAACAACATTGTCATATTTCTTTTCTTGGATCTAAATAATACGAAACTCGCTCCATGATTTGAAGTTAAAATCCTCAAATATTGTATAATAGTGACTTTTTCACGTTAATCATGTAGTTTGATATTACGTAAATATATTAATTTTTACCAATATTTCGATACTATTTCATGTAGTCTCACGATATGTGATTTGGCTTTCAAATCTCAGAATGTCGCATAATATTGCATTTTAAGCATGTTTTCTCGCATTTTGTTTCGTACGAAAAATCGTCTAATTTAGCAATATTTTGACGTTTCTCATCCACTTTTCCTCTATGTGATTTAAACAAAATATCATTGAATTAGGCAATATTTTGCCGTTTTTCCACGTTTTTGTGAATTTTCAGTCTATGGGTATTAATTCATTATATATACGATAAAAATGATGCAAACACATAATTGATTAGATAATAACCTAAAATACTTCATTTTCAATCATCTATTTGTTTCTCGTTAAAATACTGTGTAAGATATTGAAAAGGGGAGAAGTTTTGTTTTTATTGCATATATCGACGTTTCAGCCGGATTAGAGCGGTTTTACGTGTACATCTTCCATCGGTAATATAAACGGAAAATCAAGAACATTTTAGTTAATTCTAATGAAAACACATTGTTTTTTATCATTTGTATTGAAAACAACATTGTCATATGTCTTTTCTTAGATCTAAATAATACGAAACCTCGCTCTATGATTTGAAATTAAAACCCTCATATATGGTAAAATAGTGACTTTTTCACGTTTTTCATGCAGTGTGATTTTACGTATATATATACGTTTTTACAAATATTTCGATACTATTTCATTTAGTATCACGATATGTGATTTGGTCTTCAAATCTCAGAATTTCGCATAATATTGCATTTTAAGCAAGTTTTCTTGCATTTTGTTTCGTACGAAAAATCATCGAATTTAGCAATATTTTGACGTTTATCATCCACTTTTCCTCTATGTGCTTTAAACAAAATATCATCGAATTAGGCAATATTTTGCCGTTTTTCCACGTTTTTGTGAATTTTCAGTCTATGGGTATTAATTCATTATATATACGATAAAAATGATGCAAACACATAATTGATTAGATAATAACCTAAAATACTTCATTTTCAATCATCTATTTGTTTCTCGTTAAAATACTGTGTAAGATATTGAAAAGGGGAGAAGTTCTGTTTTTATTGCATATATCGACGTTTCAGCCGGATTAGAGCGGTTTTACGTGTACATCTTCCATCGGTAATATAAACGGAAAATCAAGAACATTTTAGTTAATTCTAATGAAAACACATTGTTTTTTATCATTTGTATTGAAAACAACATTGTCATATGTCTTTTCTTAGATCTAAATAATACGAAACCTCGCTCTATGATTTGAAATTAAAACCCTCATATATGGTAAAATAGTGACTTTTTCACGTTTTTCATGCAGTGTGATTTTACGTATATATATACGTTTTTACCAATATTTCGATACTATTTCATGTAGTATCACGATATGTGATTTGGCCTTCATATCTCAGAATTTCGCATAATATTGCATTTTAAGCAAGTTTTCTTGCATTTTGTTTTGTACGAAAAATCGTCAAATTTAGCAATATTTCGACGTTTATCACCTCCTTTTCCTTTATGTGATTTAAACAAAATATGATCGAATTAGGCAATATTTTGCCGTTTTTCAACGTTTTTGTGAATTTTCAGTCTATGGGTATCTATTCATTATATATACGATAAAAATGATGCAAACACATAATTGATTAGATAATAACCTTAAATACTTCATTTTCAATCATCTATTTGCTTCTCGTTAAAATACTGTGTAAGATATTGAAAAGGGGAGAAGTTCGGTTTTTATTGCATATATCGACGTTTCAGCTTTATTAGAGCGGTTTTACGTGTACATCTTCCATCGGTAATATAAACGGAAAATCAAGAACATTTTAGTTAATGCTAATGAAAACACATTTTTTTTATCATTTGTATTGAAAACAACATTGTCATATATCTTTTCTTGGATCTAAATAATACGAAACCTCGCTCTATGATTTGAAGTCAAAATCCTCAAATATTGTATAATAGTGAAGTTTTCACGTTAATCATGTAGTTTGATATTACGTAAATATATTCATTTTTACCAATATTTCGATACAATTTCATGTAGTATCACGATATGTGATTTGGCCTTCAAATCTCAGAATGTCGCATAATATTCCATTTTAAGCAAGTTTTCTTGCATTTTGTTTCGTACGAAAAATCATCGAATTTAGCAATATTTTGACGTTTATCATCCACTTTTCCTCTATGTGCTTTAAACAAAATATCATCGAATTAGGCAATATTTTGCCGTTTTTCCACGTTTTTGTGAATTTTCAGTTTATGGGTTTATTTCATTATATATACGATAAAAATGATGCAAACACATAATTGATTAGATAATAACCTTAAATACTTCATTTTCAATCATCTATTTGTTTCTCGTTAAAATACTGTGTAAGATATTGAAAAGGGGAGAAGTTCGGTTTTTATTGCATATATCGACGTTTCTGCCGGATTAGAGCGGTTTTACGTGTACATCTTCCATCGATAATAGAAACGGAAAATCAAGAACATTTTAGTTAATGCTAATGAAAACATATTGTTTTTTATCATTTGTATTGGAAACAACATTGTCATATGTCTTTTCTTAGATCTAAATAATACGAAACCTCGCTCTATGATTTGAAGTTAAAACCCTCATATATGGTAAAATAGTGACTTTTTCACGTTTTTCATGTAGTGTGATTTTACGTAAATATATACGTTTTTACCAATATTTCGATACTATTTCATGTTTTATTACGATATGTGATTTGGCCTTCAAATCTCAGAATTTCGCATAATATTGCATTTTAAGCAAGTTTTCTTGCATTTTGTTTTGTACGAAAAATCGTCGAATTTAGCAATATTTTGACGTTTATCATCTCCTTTTCCTTTATGTGATTTAAACAAAATATCATCGAATTAGGCAATATTTTGCCGTTTTTCCACGTTTTTGTGAATTTTCAGTCTATGGGTATTATTCATTATATATACGAAAAAAATGATGCAAACACATAATTGATTAGATAATAACCTTAAATAGTTCATTTTCAATCATCTATTTGTTTCTCGTTAAAATACTGTGTAAGATATTGAAAATGGGAGAAGTTCGGTTTTTATTGCATATATCGACGTTTCAGCCGGATTAGAGCGGTTTTACGTGTACATCTTCCATCGGTAAAAAACACCGAAAATCAAGAACTTTTTAGTTAATGCTAATAAAAACACATTGTTTTTTATCATTTGTATTGGAAACAACATTGTCATATGTCTTTTCTTAGATCTAAATAATACGAAACCTCGCTCTATGATTTGAAGTTAAAACCCTCATATATGGTAAAATAGTGAACTTTTTCACATTTTTCATGTTGTGTGATTTTACGTAAAAATATACGTTTTTACCAATATTTCGATACTATTTCATGTAGTATCACGATATGTGATTTGGCCTTCATATCTCAGAATTTCGCATAATATTGCATTTTAAGCAAGTTTTCTTGCATTTTGTTTTGTACGAAAAATCGTCAAATTTAGCAATATTTCGACGTTTATCACCTCCTTTTCCTTTATGTGATTTAAACAAAATATGATCGAATTAGGCAATATTTTGCCGTTTTTCAACGTTTTTGTGAATTTTCAGTCTATGGGTATCTATTCATTATATATACGATAAAAATGATGCAAACACATAATTGATTAGATAATAACCTTAAATACTTCATTTTCAATCAACTATTTGTTTCTAGTTAAAATACTGAGTAAGATATTAAAAAGGGGAGAAGTTCTGTTTTTATTGCATATATCGACGTTTCAGCCGGATTAGAGCGGTTTTACGTGTACATCTTCCATCGGTAATATAAACGGAAAATCAAGAACATTTTAGTTAATTCTAATGAAAACACATTGTTTTTTATCATTTGTATTGAAAACAACATTGTCATATGTCTTTTCTTAGATCTAAATAATGCGAAACCTCGCTCTATGATTTGAAGTTAAAATCCTCATATATGGTAAAATAGTGACTTTTTCACGTTTTTCATGTTGTGTGATTTTACGTAAATATATACGTTTTTACCAATATTTCGATACTATTTCATGTAGTATCACGATATGTGATTTGGCCTTCAAATCTCAGAATTTCGCATAATATTGCATTTTAAGCAAGTTTTCTTGCATTTTGTTTTGTACGAAAAATCGTCGAATTTAGCAATATTTTGACGTTTATCATCTCCTTTTCCTTTATGTGATTTAAACAAAATATCATCGAATTAGGCAATATTTTGCCGTTTTTCCACGTTTTTGTGAATTTTCAGTTTATGGGTTTAATTCATTATATATACGATAAAAATGATGCAAACACATAATTGATTAGATAGTAACCTTAAATACTTCATTTTCAATCAACTATTTGTTTCTAGTTAAAATACTGAGTAAGATATTAAAAAGGGGAGAAGTTCTGTTTTTATTGCATATATCGACGTTTCAGCCGGAATAGAGCGTTTTTCGTGTACATTTTCCATAGGTAATATAAACGGAAAATCAGGAACATTTTAGTTAATGCTAATGAAAACACATTGTTTTTTATCATTTGTATTGAAAACAACATTGTCATATTTCTTTTCTTGGATCTAAATAATACGAAACTCGCTCCATGATTTGAAGTTAAAATCCTCAAATATTGTATAATAGTGACTTTTTCACGTTAATCATGTAGTTTGATATTACGTAAATATATTAATTTTTACCAATATTTCGATACTATTTCATGTAGTCTCACGATATGTGATTTGGCTTTCAAATCTCAGAATGTCGCATAATATTGCATTTTAAGCATGTTTTCTCGCATTTTGTTTCGTACGAAAAATCGTCTAATTTAGCAATATTTTGACGTTTCTCATCCACTTTTCCTCTATGTGATTTAAACAAAATATCATTGAATTAGGCAATATTTTGCCGTTTTTCCACGTTTTTGTGAATTTTCAGTCTATGGGTATTAATTCATTATATATACGATAAAAATGATGCAAACACATAATTGAATAGATAATAACCTAAAATACTTCATTTTCAATCATCTATTTGTTTCTCGTTAAAATACTGTGTAAGATATTGAAAAGGGGAGAAGTTCTGTTTTTATTGCATATATCGACGTTTCAGCCGGATTAGAGCGGTTTTACGTGTACATCTTCCATCGGTAATATAAACGGAAAATCAAGAACATTTTAGTTAATTCTAATGAAAACACATTGTTTTTTATCATTTGTATTGAAAACAACATTGTCATATGTCTTTTCTTAGATCTAAATGATACGAAACCTCGCTCTATGATTTGAAGTTAAAACCCTCATATATGGTAAAATAGTGACTTTTTCACGTTTTTCATGTAGTGTGATTTTACGTAAATATATACGTTTTTACCAATATTTCGATACTATTTCATGTAGTATTACGATATGTGATTTGGCCTTCAAATCTCAGAATTTCGCATAATATTGCATTTTAAGCAAGTTTTCTTGCATTTTGTTTTGTACGAAAAATCGTCGAATTTAGCAATATTTTGACGTTTATCATCTCCTTTTCCTTTATGTGATTTAAACAAAATATCATCGAATTAGGCAATATTTTGCCGTTTTTCCACGTTTTTGTGAATTTTCAGTCTATGGGTATTATTCATTATATATACGAAAAAAATGATGCAAACACATAATTGATTAGATAATAACCTTAAATACTTCATTTTCAATCATCTATTTGTTTCTCGTTAAAATACTGTGTAAGATATTGAAAAGGGGAGAAGTTCGGTTTTATTGCATATATCGACGTTTCAGCCGGATTAGAGCGGTTTTACGTGTACATCTTCCATGGGTAAAATAAACGGAAAATCAAGAACATTTTAGTTAATGCTAATGAAAACACATTGTTTTTTATCATTTGTATTGGAAACATCATTGTCATATGTCTTTTCTTGGATCTAAATAATGCGAAACCTCGCTCTATGATTTGAAGTTAAAATCCTCATATATGGTAAAATAGTGACTTTTTCACGTTTTTCATGTTGTGTGATTTTACGTAAATATATACGTTTTTACCAATATTTCGATACTATTTCATGTAGTATCACGATATGTGATTTGGCCTTCAAATCTCAGAATTTCGCATAATATTGCATTTTAAGCAAGTTTTCTTGCATTTTGTTTTGTACGAAAAATCGTCGAATTTAGCAATATTTTGACGTTTATCATCTCCTTTTCCTTTATGTGATTTAAACAAAATATCATCGAATTAGGCAATATTTTGCCGTTTTTCCACGTTTTTGTGAATTTTCAGTTTATGGGTTTAATTCATTATATATACGATAAAAATGATGCAAACACATAATTGATTAGATAGTAACCTTAAATACTTCATTTTCAATCAACTATTTGTTTCTAGTTAAAATACTGAGTAAGATATTAAAAAGGGGAGAAGTTCTGTTTTTATTGCATATATCGACGTTTCAGCCGGAATAGAGCGTTTTTCGTGTACATTTTCCATAGGTAATATAAACGGAAAATCAGGAACATTTTAGTTAATGCTAATGAAAACACATTGTTTTTTATCATTTGTATTGAAAACAACATTGTCATATTTCTTTTCTTGTATCTAAATAATACGAAACTCGCTCCATGATTTGAAGTTAAAATCCTCAAATATTGTATAATAGTGACTTTTTCACGTTAATCATGTAGTTTGATATTACGTAAATATATTAATTTTTACCAATATTTCGATACTATTTCATGTAGTCTCACGATATGTGATTTGGCTTTCAAATCTCAGAATGTCGCATAATATTGCATTTTAAGCATGTTTTCTCGCATTTTGTTTCGTACGAAAAATCGTCTAATTTAGCAATATTTTGACGTTTCTCATCCACTTTTCCTCTATGTGATTTAAACAAAATATCATTGAATTAGGCAATATTTTGCCGTTTTTCCACGTTTTTGTGAATTTTCAGTCTATGGGTATTAATTCATTATATATACGATAAAAATGATGCAAACACATAATTGACTAGATAATAACCTAAAATACTTCATTTTCAATCATCTATTTGTTTCTCGTTAAAATACTGTGTAAGATATTGAAAAGGGGAGAAGTTTTGTTTTTATTGCATATATCGACGTTTCAGCCGGATTAGAGCGGTTTTACGTGTACATCTTCCATCGGTAATATAAACGGAAAATCAAGAACATTTTAGTTAATTCTAATGAAAACACATTGTTTTTTATCATTTGTATTGAAAACAACATTGTCATATGTCTTTTCTTAGATCTAAATAATACGAAACCTCGCTCTATGATTTGAAATTAAAACCCTCATATATGGTAAAATAGTGACTTTTTCACGTTTTTCATGCAGTGTGATTTTACGTATATATATACGTTTTTACAAATATTTCGATACTATTTCATGTAGTATCACGATATGTGATTTGGCCTTCATATCTCAGAATTTCGCATAATATTGCATTTTAAGCAAGTTTTCTTGCATTTTGTTTTGTACGAAAAATCGTCAAATTTAGCAATATTTCGACGTTTATCACCTCCTTTTCCTTTATGTGATTTAAACAAAATATGATCGAATTAGGCAATATTTTGCCGTTTTTCAACGTTTTTGTGAATTTTCAGTCTATTGGTATCTATTCATTATATATACGATAAAAATGATGCAAACACATAATTGATTAGATAATAACCTTAAATACTTCATTTTCAATCATCTATTTGCTTCTCGTTAAAATACTGTGTAAGATATTGAAAAGGGGAGAAGTTCGGTTTTTATTGCATATATCGACGTTTCAGCTTTATTAGAGCGGTTTTACGTGTACATCTTCCATCGGTAATATAAACGGAAAATCAAGAACATTTTAGTTAATGCTAATGAAAACACATTTTTTTTATCATTTGTATTGAAAACAACATTGTCATATATCTTTTCTTGGATCTAAATAATACGAAACCTCGCACTATGATTTGAAGTCAAAATCCTCAAATATTGTATAATAGTGAAGTTTTCACGTTAATCATGTAGTTTGATATTACGTAAATATATTCATTTTTACCAATATTTCGATACAATTTCATGTAGTATCACGATATGTGATTTGGCCTTCAAATCTCAGAATGTCGCATAATATTCCATTTTAAGCAAGTTTTCTTGCATTTTGTTTCGTACGAAAAATCATCGAATTTAGCAATATTTTGACGTTTATCATCCACTTTTCCTCTATGTGCTTTAAACAAAATATCATCGAATTAGGCAATATTTTGCCGTTTTTCCACGTTTTTGTGAATTTTCAGTTTATGGGTTTATTTCATTATATATACGATAAAAATGATGCAAACACATAATTGATTAGATAATAACCTTAAATACTTCATTTTCAATCATCTATTTGTTTCTCGTTAAAATACTGTGTAAGATATTGAAAAGGGGAGAAGTTCGGTTTTTATTGCATATATCGACGTTTCTGCCGGATTAGAGCGGTTTTACGTGTACATCTTCCATCGATAATAGAAACGGAAAATCAAGAACATTTTAGTTAATGCTAATGAAAACACATTGTTTTTTATCATTTGTATTGGAAACAACATTGTCATATGTCTTTTCTTAGATCTAAATAATACGAAACCTCGCTCTATGATTTGAAGTTAAAACCCTCATATATGGTAAAATAGTGACTTTTTCACGTTTTTCATGTAGTGTGATTTTACGTAAATATATACGTTTTTACCAATATTTCGATACTATTTCATGTTTTATTACGATATGTGATTTGGCCTTCAAATCTCAGAATTTCGCATAATATTGCATTTTAAGCAAGTTTTCTTGCATTTTGTTTTGTACGAAAAATCGTCGAATTTAGCAATATTTTGACGTTTATCATCTCCTTTTCCTTTATGTGATTTAAACAAAATATCATCGAATTAGGCAATATTTTGCCGTTTTTCCACGTTTTTGTGAATTTTCAGTCTATGGGTATTATTCATTATATATACGAAAAAAATGATGCAAACACATAATTGATTAGATAATAACCTTAAATACTTCATTTTCAATCATCTATTTGTTTCTCGTTAAAATACTGTGTAAGATATTGAAAAGGGGAGAAGTTCGGTTTTATTGCATATATCGACGTTTCAGCCGGATTAGAGCGGTTTTACGTGTACATCTTCCATGGGTAAAATAAACGGAAAACCAAGAACATTTTAGTTAATGCTAATGAAAACACATTGTTTTTTATCATTTGTATTGGAAACATCATTGTCATATGTCTTTTCTTGGATCTAAATAATGCGAAACCTCGCTCTATGATTTGAAGTTAAAATCCTCATATATGGTAAAATAGTGACTTTTTCACGTTTTTCATGTTGTGTGATTTTTCGTAAATATATACGTTTTTACCAATATTTCGATACTATTTCATGTAGTATCACGATATGTGATTTGGCCTTCAAATCTCAGAATTTCGCATAATATTGCATTTTAAGCAAGTTTTCTTGCTTTTTGTTTTGTACGAAAAATCGTCGAATTTAGCAATATTTTGACGTTTATCATCTCCTTTTCCTTTATGTGATTTAAACAAAATATCATCGAATTAGGCAATATTTTGCCGTTTTTCCACGTTTTTGTGAATTTTCAGTTTATGGGTTTAATTCATTATATATACGATAAAAATGATGCAAACACATAATTGATTAGATAGTAACCTTAAATACTTCATTTTCAATCAACTATTTGTTTCTAGTTAAAATACTGAGTAAGATATTAAAAAGGGGAGAAGTTCTGTTTTTATTGCATATATCGACGTTTCAGCCGGAATAGAGCGTTTTTCGTGTACATTTTCCATCGGTAATATAAACGGAAAATCAAGAACATTTTAGTTTATTCTAATGAAAACACATTGTTTTTTACCATTTGTATTGAAAACAACATTATCATATATCTTTTCTTGGATCTAAATAATACGAAACTTCGCTCTATGATTTGAAGTTAAAATCCTCAAATATTGTATAATAGTGACTTTTTCGTATTAATCATGCAGTTTGATATTACGTAAATATATTCATTTTTACCAATATTTCGATACTATTTCATGTAGTATCACGATATGTGATTTAGCCTTCAAATCTCAGAATTTCGCATAATATTGCATTTTAAGCAAGTTTTCTTGCATTTTGTTTCGTACGAAAAATCATCGAATTTAGCAATATTTTGACGTTTATCATCCACTTTTCCTCTATGTGATTTAAACAAAATATCATCGAATTAGGCAATATTTTGCCGTTTTTCCACGTTTTTGTGAATTTTCAGTTTATGGGTTTAATTCATTATACATACGATAAAAATAATGCAAACACATAATTGATTAGATAATAACCTTAAATACTTCATTTTCAATCATCTATTTGTTTCTCGTTAAAATACTGTGTAAGATATTGAAAAGGGGAGAAGTTCGGTTTTATTGCATATATCGACGTTTCAGCCGGATTAGAGCGGTTTTACGTGTACATCTTCCATGGGTAAAATAAACGGAAAATCAAGAACATTTTAGTTAATGCTAATGAAAACACATTGTTTTTTATCATTTGTATTGGAAACCTTCATTGTCATATGTCTTTTCTTGGATCTAAATAATGCGAAACCTCGCTCTATGATTTGAAGTTAAAATCCTCATATATGGTAAAATAGTGACTTTTTCACGTTTTTCATGTTGTGTGATTTTTCGTAAATATATACGTTTTTACCAATATTTCGATACTATTTCATGTAGTATCACGATATGTGATTTGGCCTTCAAATCTCAGAATTTCGCATAATATTGCATTTTAAGCAAGTTTTCTTGCATTTTGTTTTGTACGAAAAATCGTCGAATTTAGCAATATTTTGACGTTTATCATCTCCTTTTCCTTTATGTGATTTAAACAAAATATCATCGAATTAGGCAATATTTTGCCGTTTTTCCACGTTTTTGTGAATTTTCAGTTTATGGGTTTAATTCATTATATATACGATAAAAATGATGCAAACACATAATTGATTAGATAGTAACCTTAAATACTTCATTTTCAATCAACTATTTGTTTCTAGTTAAAATACTGAGTAAGATATTAAAAAGGGGAGAAGTTCTGTTTTTATTGCATATATCGACGTTTCAGCCGGAATAGAGCGTTTTTCGTGTACATTTTCCATAGGTAATATAAACGGAAAATCAGGAACATTTTAGTTAATGCTAATGAAAACACATTGTTTTTTATCATTTGTATTGAAAACAACATTGTCATATTTCTTTTCTTTGATCTAAATAATACGAAACTCGCTCCATGATTTGAAGTTAAAATCCTCAAATATTGAATAATAGAGACTTTTTCACGTTAATCATGTAGTTTGATATTACGTAAATATATTAATTTTTACCAATATTTCGATACTATTTCATGTAGTCTCACGATATGTGATTTGGCTTTCAAATCTCAGAATGTCGCATAATATTGCATTTTAAGCATGTTTTCTCGCATTTTGTTTCGTACGAAAAATCGTCTAATTTAGCAATATTTTGACGTTTCTCATCCACTTTTCCTCTATGTGATTTAAACAAAATATCATTGAATTAGGCAATATTTTGCCGTTTTTCCACGTTTTTGTGAATTTTCAGTCTATGGGTATTAATTCATTATATATACGATAAAAATGATGCAAACACATAATTGATTAGATAATAACCTAAAATGCTTCATTTTCAATCATCTATTTGTTTCTCGTTAAAATACTGTGTAAGATATTGAAAAGGGGAGAAGTTCTGTTTTTATTGCATATATCGACGTTTCAGCCGGATTAGAGCGGTTTTACGTGTACATCTTCCATCGGTAATATAAACGGAAAATCAAGAACATTTTAGTTAATTCTAATGAAAACACATTGTTTTTTATCATTTGTATTGAAAACAACATTGTCATATGTCTTTTCTTAGATCTAAATAATACGAAACCTCGCTCTATGATTTGAAGTTAAAACCCTCATATATGGTAAAATAGTGACTTTTTCACGTTTTTCATGTAGTGTGATTTTACGTAAATATATACGTTTTTACCAATATTTCGATACTATTTCATGTAGTATCACGATATGTGATTTGGCCTTCAAATCTCAGAATTTCGCATAATATTGCATTTTAAGCAAGTTTTCTTGCATTTTGTTTCGTACGAAAAATCATCGAATTTAGCAATATTTTGACGTTTATCATCCACTTTTCCTCTATGTGCTTTAAACAAAATATCATCGAATTAGGCAATATTTTGCCGTTTTTCCACGTTTTTGTGAATTTTCAGTCTATGGGTATTAATTCATTATATATACGATAAAAATGGTGCAAACACATAATTGATTAGATAATAACCTAAAATACTTCATTTTCAATCATCTATTTGTTTCTCGTTAAAATACTGTGTAAGATATTGAAAAGGGGAGAAGTTCTGTTTTTATTGCATATATCGACGTTTCAGCCGGATTAGAGCGGTTTTACGTGTACATCTTCCATCGGTAATATAAACGGAAAATCAAGAACATTTTAGTTAATTCTAATGAAAACACATTGTTTTTTATCATTTGTATTGAAAACAACATTGTCATATGTCTTTTCTTAGATCTAAATAATACGAAACCTCGCTCTATGATTTGAAATTAAAACCCTCATATATGGTAAAATAGTGACTTCTTCACGTTTTTCATGCAGTGTGATTTTACGTATATATATACGTTTTTACCAATATTTCGATACTATTTCATGTAGTATCACGATATGTGATTTGGCCTTCATATCTCAGAATTTCGCATAATATTGCATTTTAAGCAAGTTTTCTTGCATTTTGTTTTGTACGAAAAATCGTCAAATTTAGCAATATTTCGACGTTTATCACCTCCTTTTCCTTTATGTGATTTAAACAAAATATGATCGAATTAGGCAATATTTTGCCGTTTTTCAACGTTTTTGTGAATTTTCAGTCTATGGGTATCTATTCATTATATATACGATAAAAATGATGCAAACACATAATTGATTAGATAATAACCTTAAATACTTCATTTTCAATCATCTATTTGCTTCTCGTTAAAATACTGTGTAAGATATTGAAAAGGGGAGAAGTTCGGTTTTTATTGCATATATCGACGTTTCAGCTTTATTAGAGCGGTTTTACGTGTACATCTTCCATCGGTAATATAAACGGAAAATCAAGAACATTTTAGTTAATGCTAATGAAAACACATTTTTTTTATCATTTGTATTGAAAACAACATTATCATATATCTTTTCTTGGATCTAAATAATACGAAACTTCGCTCTATGATTTGAAGTTAAAATCCTCAAATATTGTATAATAGTGACTTTTTCGTATTAATCATGCAGTTTGATATTACGTAAATATATTCATTTTTACCAATATTTCGATACTATTTCATGTAGTATCACGATATGTGATTTAGCCTTCAAATCTCAGAATTTCGCATAATATTGCATTTTAAGCAAGTTTTCTTGCATTTTGTTTCGTACGAAAAATCATCGAATTTAGCAATATTTTGACGTTTATCATCCACTTTTCCTCTATGTGCTTTAAACAAAATATCATCGAATTAGGCAATATTTTGCCGTTTTTCCACGTTTTTGTGAATTTTCAGTCTATGGGTATTATTCATTATATATACGAAAAAAATGATGCAAACACATAATTGATTAGATAATAACCTTAAATACTTCATTTTCAATCATCTATTTGTTTCTCGTTAAAATACTGTGTAAGATATTGAAAAGGGGAGAAGTTCGGTTTTATTGCATATATCGACGTTTCAGCCGGATTAGAGCGGTTTTACGTGTACATCTTCCATGGGTAAAATAAACGGAAAATCAAGAACATTTTAGTTAATGCTAATGAAAACACATTGTTTTTTATCATTTGTATTGGAAACATCATTGTCATATGTCTTTTCTTGGATCTAAATAATGCGAAACCTCGCTCTATGATTTGAAGTTAAAATCCTCATATATGGTAAAATAGTGACTTTTTCACGTTTTTCATGTTGTGTGATTTTTCGTAAATATATACGTTTTTACCAATATTTCGATACTATTTCATGTAGTATCACGATATGTGATTTGGCCTTCAAATCTCAGAATTTCGCATAATATTGCATTTTAAGCAAGTTTTCTTGCTTTTTGTTTTGTACGAAAAATCGTCGAATTTAGCAATATTTTGACGTTTATCATCTCCTTTTCCTTTATGTGATTTAAACAAAATATCATCGAATTAGGCAATATTTTGCCGTTTTTCCACGTTTTTGTGAATTTTCAGTTTATGGGTTTAATTCATTATATATACGATAAAAATGATGCAAACACATAATTGATTAGATAGTAACCTTAAATACTTCATTTTCAATCAACTATTTGTTTCTAGTTAAAATACTGAGTAAGATATTAAAAAGGGGAGAAGTTCTGTTTTTATTGCATATATCGACGTTTCAGCCGGAATAGAGCGTTTTTCGTGTACATTTTCCATCGGTAATATAAACGGAAAATCAAGAACATTTTAGTTTATTCTAATGAAAACACATTGTTTTTTATCATTTGTATTGAAAACAACATTATCATATATCTTTTCTTGGATCTAAATAATACGAAACTTCGCTCTATGATTTGAAGTTAAAATCCTCAAATATTGTATAATAGTGACTTTTTCGTATTAATCATGCAGTTTGATATTACGTAAATATATTCATTTTTACCAATATTTCGATACTATTTCATGTAGTATCACGATATGTGATTTAGCCTTCAAATCTCAGAATTTCGCATAATATTGCATTTTAAGCAAGTTTTCTTGCATTTTGTTTCGTACGAAAAATCATCGAATTTAGCAATATTTTGACGTTTATCATCCACTTTTCCTCTATGTGATTTAAACAAAATATCATCGAATTAGGCAATATTTTGCCGTTTTTCCACGTTTTTGTGAATTTTCAGTTTATGGGTTTAATTCATTATACATACGATAAAAATAATGCAAACACATAATTGATTAGATAATAACCTTAAATACTTCATTTTCAATCATCTATTTGTTTCTCGTTAAAATACTGTGTAAGATATTGAAAAGGGGAGAAGTTCGGTTTTATTGCATATATCGACGTTTCAGCCGGATTAGAGCGGTTTTACGTGTACATCTTCCATGGGTAAAATAAACGGAAAATCAAGAACATTTTAGTTAATGCTAATGAAAACACATTGTTTTTTATCATTTGTATTGGAAACATCATTGTCATATGTCTTTTCTTGGATCTAAATAATGCGAAACCTCGCTCTATGATTTGAAGTTAAAATCCTCATATATGGTAAAATAGTGACTTTTTCACGTTTTTCATGTTGTGTGATTTTTCGTAAATATATACGTTTTTACCAATATTTCGATACTATTTCATGTAGTCTCACGATATGTGATTTGGCTTTCAAATCTCAGAATGTCGCATAATATTGCATTTTAAGCATGTTTTCTCGCATTTTGTTTCGTACGAAAAATCGTCTAATTTAGCAATATTTTGACGTTTCTCATCCACTTTTCCTCTATGTGATTTAAACAAAATATCATTGAATTAGGCAATATTTTGCCGTTTTTCCACGTTTTTGTGAATTTTCAGTCTATGGGTATTAATTCATTATATATACGATAAAAATGATGCAAACACATAATTGATTAGATAATAACCTAAAATGCTTCATTTTCAATCATCTATTTGTTTCTCGTTAAAATACTGTGTAAGATATTGAAAAGGGGAGAAGTTCTGTTTTTATTGCATATATCGACGTTTCAGCCGGATTAGAGCGGTTTTACGTGTACATCTTCCATCGGTAATATAAACGGAAAATCAAGAACATTTTAGTTAATTCTAATGAAAACACATTGTTTTTTATCATTTGTATTGAAAACAACATTGTCATATGTCTTTTCTTAGATCTAAATAATACGAAACCTCGCTCTATGATTTGAAGTTAAAACCCTCATATATGGTAAAATAGTGACTTTTTCACGTTTTTCATGTAGTGTGATTTTACGTAAATATATACGTTTTTACCAATATTTCGATACTATTTCATGTAGTATCACGATATGTGATTTGGCCTTCAAATCTCAGAATTTCGCATAATATTGCATTTTAAGCAAGTTTTCTTGCATTTTGTTTCGTACGAAAAATCATCGAATTTAGCAATATTTTGACGTTTATCATCCACTTTTCCTCTATGTGCTTTAAACAAAATATCATCGAATTAGGCAATATTTTGCCGTTTTTCCACGTTTTTGTGAATTTTCAGTCTATGGGTATTAATTCATTATATATACGATAAAAATGATGCAAACACATAATTGATTAGATAATAACCTAAAATACTTCATTTTCAATCATCTATTTGTTTCTCGTTAAAATACTGTGTAAGATATTGAAAAGGGGAGAAGTTCTGTTTTTATTGCATATATCGACGTTTCAGCCGGATTAGAGCGGTTTTACGTGTACATCTTCCATCGGTAATATAAACGGAAAATCAAGAACATTTTAGTTAATTCTAATGAAAACACATTGTTTTTTATCATTTGTATTGAAAACAACATTGTCATATGTCTTTTCTTAGATCTAAATAATACGAAACCTCGCTCTATGATTTGAAATTAAAACCCTCATATATGGTAAAATAGTGACTTTTTCACGTTTTTCATGCAGTGTGATTTTACGTATATATATACGTTTTTACCAATATTTCGATACTATTTCATGTAGTATCACGATATGTGATTTGGCCTTCATATCTCAGAATTTCGCATAATATTGCATTTTAAGCAAGTTTTCTTGCATTTTGTTTTGTACGAAAAATCGTCAAATTTAGCAATATTTCGACGTTTATCACCTCCTTTTCCTTTATGTGATTTAAACAAAATATGATCGAATTAGGCAATATTTTGCCGTTTTTCAACGTTTTTGTGAATTTTCAGTCTATGGGTATCTATTCATTATATATACGATAAAAATGATGCAAACACATAATTGATTAGATAATAACCTTAAATACTTCATTTTCAATCATCTATTTGCTTCTCGTTAAAATACTGTGTAAGATATTGAAAAGGGGAGAAGTTCGGTTTTTATTGCATATATCGACGTTTCAGCTTTATTAGAGCGGTTTTACGTGTACATCTTCCATCGGTAATATAAACGGAAAATCAAGAACATTTTAGTTAATGCTAATGAAAACACATTTTTTTTATCATTTGTATTGAAAACAACATTGTCATATATCTTTTCTTGGATCTAAATAATACGAAACCTCGCTCTATGATTTGAAGTCAAAATCCTCAAATATTGTATAATAGTGAAGTTTTCACGTTAATCATGTAGTTTGATATTACGTAAATATATTCATTTTTACCAATATTTCGATACAATTTCATGTAGTATCACGATATGTGATTTGGCCTTCAAATCTCAGAATGTCGCATAATATTCCATTTTAAGCAAGTTTTCTTGCATTTTGTTTCGTACGAAAAATCATCGAATTTAGCAATATTTTGACGTTTATCATCCACTTTTCCTCTATGTGCTTTAAACAAAATATCATCGAATTAGGCAATATTTTGCCGTTTTTCCACGTTTTTGTGAATTTTCAGTTTATGGGTTTATTTCATTATATATACGATAAAAATGATGCAAACACATAATTGATTAGATAATAACCTTAAATACTTCATTTTCAATCATCTATTTGTTTCTCGTTAAAATACTGTGTAAGATATTGAAAAGGGGAGAAGTTCGGTTTTTATTGCATATATCGACGTTTCTGCCGGATTAGAGCGGTTTTACGTGTACATCTTCCATCGATAATAGAAACGGAAAATCAAGAACATTTTAGTTAATGCTAATGAAAACACATTGTTTTTTAACATTTGTATTGGAAACAACATTGTCATATGTCTTTTCTTAGATCTAAATAATACGAAACCTCGCTCTATGATTTGAAGTTAAAACCCTCATATATGGTAAAATAGTGACTTTTTCACGTTTTTCATGTAGTGTGATTTTACGTAAATATATACGTTTTTACCAATATTTCGATACTATTTCATGTTTTATTACGATATGTGATTTGGCCTTCAAATCTCAGAATTTCGCATAATATTGCATTTTAAGCAAGTTTTCTTGCATTTTGTTTTGTACGAAAAATCGTCGAATTTAGCAATATTTTGACGTTTATCATCTCCTTTTCCTTTATGTGATTTAAACAAAATATCATCGAATTAGGCAATATTTTGCCGTTTTTCCACGTTTTTGTGAATTTTCAGTCTATGGGTATTATTCATTATATATACGAAAAAAATGATGCAAACACATAATTGATTAGATAATAACCTTAAATACTTCATTTTCAATCATCTATTTGTTTCTCGTTAAAATACTGTGTAAGATATTGAAAAGGGGAGAAGTTCGGTTTTATTGCATATATCGACGTTTCAGCCGGATTAGAGCGGTTTTACGTGTACATCTTCCATGGGTAAAATAAACGGAAAATCAAGAACATTTTAGTTAATGCTAATGAAAACACATTGTTTTTTATCATTTGTATTGGAAACATCATTGTCATATGTCTTTTCTTGGATCTAAATAATGCGAAACCTCGCTCTATGATTTGAAGTTAAAATCCTCATATATGGTAAAATAGTGACTTTTTCACGTTTTTCATGTTGTGTGATTTTTCGTAAATATATACGTTTTTACCAATATTTCGATACTATTTCATGTAGTATCACGATATGTGATTTGGCCTTCAAATCTCAGAATTTCGCATAATATTGCATTTTAAGCAAGTTTTCTTGCTTTTTGTTTTGTACGAAAAATCGTCGAATTTAGCAATATTTTGACGTTTATCATCTCCTTTTCCTTTATGTGATTTAAACAAAATATCATCGAATTAGGCAATATTTTGCCGTTTTTCCACGTTTTTGTGAATTTTCAGTTTATGGGTTTAATTCATTATATATACGATAAAAATGATGCAAACACATAATTGATTAGATAGTAACCTTAAATACTTCATTTTCAATCAACTATTTGTTTCTAGTTAAAATACTGAGTAAGATATTAAAAAGGGGAGAAGTTCTGTTTTTATTGCATATATCGACGTTTCAGCCGGAATAGAGCGTTTTTCGTGTACATTTTCCATCGGTAATATAAACGGAAAATCAAGAACATTTTAGTTTATTCTAATGAAAACACATTGTTTTTTATCATTTGTATTGAAAACAACATTATCATATATCTTTTCTTGGTTCTAAATAATACGAAACTTCGCTCTATGATTTGAAGTTAAAATCCTCAAATATTGTATAATAGTGACTTTTTCGTATTAATCATGCAGTTTGATATTACGTAAATATATTCATTTTTACCAATATTTCGATACTATTTCATGTAGTATCACGATATGTGATTTAGCCTTCAAATCTCAGAATTTCGCATAATATTGCATTTTAAGCAAGTTTTCTTGCATTTTGTTTCGTACGAAAATTCATCGAATTTAGCAATATTTTGACGTTTATCATCCACTTTTCCTCTATGTGATTTAAACAAAATATCATCGAATTAGGCAATATTTTGCCGTTTTTCCACGTTTTTGTGAATTTTCAGTTTATGGGTTTAATTCATTATACATACGATAAAAATAATGCAAACACATAATTGATTAGATAATAACCTTAAATACTTCATTTTCAATCATCTATTTGTTTCTCGTTAAAATACTGTGTAAGATATTGAAAAGGGGAGAAGTTCGGTTTTATTGCATATATCGACGTTTCAGCCGGATTAGAGCGGTTTTACGTGTACATCTTCCATGGGTAAAATAAACGGAAAATCAAGAACATTTTAGTTAATGCTAATGAAAACACATTGTTTTTTATCATTTGTATTGGAAACATCATTGTCATATGTCTTTTCTTGGATCTAAATAATGCGAAACCTCGCTCTATGATTTGAAGTTAAAATCCTCATATATGGTAAAATAGTGACTTTTTCACGTTTTTCATGTTGTGTGATTTTTCGTAAATATATACGTTTTTACCAATATTTCGATACTATTTCATGTAGTATCACGATATGTGATTTGGCCTTCAAATCTCAGAATTTCGCATAATATTGCATTTTAAGCAAGTTTTCTTGCATTTTGTTTTGTACGAAAAATCGTCGAATTTAGCAATATTTTGACGTTTATCATCTCCTTTTCCTTTATGTGATTTAAACAAAATATCATCGAATTAGGCAATATTTTGCCGTTTTTCCACGTTTTTGTGAATTTTCAGTTTATGGGTTTAATTCATTATATATACGATAAAAATGATGCAAACACATAATTGATTAGATAGTAACCTTAAATACTTCATTTTCAATCAACTATTTGTTTCTAGTTAAAATACTGAGTAAGATATTAAAAAGGGGAGAAGTTCTGTTTTTATTGCATATATCGACGTTTCAGCCGGAATAGAGCGTTTTTCGTGTACATTTTCCATAGGTAATATAAACGGAAAATCAGGAACATTTTAGTTAATGCTAATGAAAACACATTGTTTTTTATCATTTGTATTGAAAACAACATTGTCATATTTCTTTTCTTGGATCTAAATAATACGAAACTCGCTCCATGATTTGAAGTTAAAATCCTCAAATATTGAATAATAGAGACTTTTTCACGTTAATCATGTAGTTTGATATTACGTAAATATATTAATTTTTACCAATATTTCGATACTATTTCATGTAGTCTCACGATATGTGATTTGGCTTTCAAATCTCAGAATGTCGCATAATATTGCATTTTAAGCATGTTTTCTCGCATTTTGTTTCGTACGAAAAATCGTCTAATTTAGCAATATTTTGACGTTTCTCATCCACTTTTCCTCTATGTGATTTAAACAAAATATCATTGAATTAGGCAATATTTTGCCGTTTTTCCACGTTTTTGTGAATTTTCAGTCTATGGGTATTAATTCATTATATATACGATAAAAATGATGCAAACACATAATTGATTAGATAATAACCTAAAATGCTTCATTTTCAATCATCTATTTGTTTCTCGTTAAAATACTGTGTAAGATATTGAAAAGGGGAGAAGTTCTGTTTTTATTGCATATATCGACGTTTCAGCCGGATTAGAGCGGTTTTACGTGTACATCTTCCATCGGTAATATAAACGGAAAATCAAGAACATTTTAGTTAATTCTAATGAAAACACATTGTTTTTTATCATTTGTATTGAAAACAACATTGTCATATGTCTTTTCTTAGATCTAAATAATACGAAACCTCGCTCTATGATTTGAAGTTAAAACCCTCATATATGGTAAAATAGTGACTTTTTCACGTTTTTCATGTAGTGTGATTTTACGTAAATATATACGTTTTTACCAATATTTCGATACTATTTCATGTAGTATCACGATATGTGATTTGGCCTTCAAATCTCAGAATTTCGCATAATATTGCATTTTAAGCAAGTTTTCTTGCATTTTGTTTCGTACGAAAAATCATCGAATTTAGCAATATTTTGACGTTTATCATCCACTTTTCCTCTATGTGCTTTAAACAAAATATCATCGAATTAGGCAATATTTTGCCGTTTTTCCACGTTTTTGTGAATTTTCAGTCTATGGGTATTAATTCATTATATATACGATAAAAATGATGCAAACACATAATTGATTAGATAATAACCTAAAATACTTCATTTTCAATCATCTATTTGTTTCTCGTTAAAATACTGTGTAAGATATTGAAAAGGGGAGAAGTTCTGTTTTTATTGCATATATCGACGTTTCAGCCGGATTAGAGCGGTTTTACGTGTACATCTTCCATCGGTAATATAAACGGAAAATCAAGAACATTTTAGTTAATTCTAATGAAAACACATTGTTTTTTATCATTTGTATTGAAAACAACATTGTCATATTGTCTTTTCTTAGATCTAAATAATACGAAACCTCGCTCTATGATTTGAAATTAAAACCCTCATATATGGTAAAATAGTGACTTCTTCACGTTTTTCATGCAGTGTGATTTTACGTATATATATACGTTTTTACCAATATTTCGATACTATTTCATGTAGTATCACGATATGTGATTTGGCCTTCATATCTCAGAATTTCGCATAATATTGCATTTTAAGCAAGTTTTCTTGCATTTTGTTTTGTACGAAAAATCGTCAAATTTAGCAATATTTCGACGTTTATCACCTCCTTTTCCTTTATGTGATTTAAACAAAATATGATCGAATTAGGCAATATTTTGCCGTTTTTCAACGTTTTTGTGAATTTTCAGTCTATGGGTATCTATTCATTATATATACGATAAAAATGATGCAAACACATAATTGATTAGATAATAACCTTAAATACTTCATTTTCAATCATCTATTTGCTTCTCGTTAAAATACTGTGTAAGATATTGAAAAGGGGAGAAGTTCGGTTTTTATTGCATATATCGACGTTTCAGCTTTATTAGAGCGGTTTTACGTGTACATCTTCCATCGGTAATATAAACGGAAAATCAAGAACATTTTAGTTAATGCTAATGAAAACACATTTTTTTTATCATTTGTATTGAAAACAACATTATCATATATCTTTTCTTGGATCTAAATAATACGAAACTTCGCTCTATGATTTGAAGTTAAAATCCTCAAATATTGTATAATAGTGACTTTTTCGTATTAATCATGCAGTTTGATATTACGTAAATATATTCATTTTTACCAATATTTCGATACTATTTCATGTAGTATCACGATATGTGATTTAGCCTTCAAATCTCAGAATTTCGCATAATATTGCATTTTAAGCAAGTTTTCTTGCATTTTGTTTCGTACGAAAAATCATCGAATTTAGCAATATTTTGACGTTTATCATCCACTTTTCCTCTATGTGCTTTAAACAAAATATCATCGAATTAGGCAATATTTTGCCGTTTTTCCACGTTTTTGTGAATTTTCAGTCTATGGGTATTATTCATTATATATACGAAAAAAATGATGCAAACACATAATTGATTAGATAATAACCTTAAATACTTCATTTTCAATCATCTATTTGTTTCTCGTTAAAATACTGTGTAAGATATTGAAAAGGGGAGAAGTTCGGTTTTATTGCATATATCGACGTTTCAGCCGGATTAGAGCGGTTTTACGTGTACATCTTCCATGGGTAAAATAAACGGAAAATCAAGAACATTTTAGTTAATGCTAATGAAAACACATTGTTTTTTATCATTTGTATTGGAAACATCATTGTCATATGTCTTTTCTTGGATCTAAATAATGCGAAACCTCGCTCTATGATTTGAAGTTAAAATCCTCATATATGGTAAAATAGTGACTTTTTCACGTTTTTCATGTTGTGTGATTTTTCGTAAATATATACGTTTTTACCAATATTTCGATACTATTTCATGTAGTATCACGATATGTGATTTGGCCTTCAAATCTCAGAATTTCGCATAATATTGCATTTTAAGCAAGTTTTCTTGCTTTTTGTTTTGTACGAAAAATCGTCGAATTTAGCAATATTTTGACGTTTATCATCTCCTTTTCCTTTATGTGATTTAAACAAAATATCATCGAATTAGGCAATATTTTGCCGTTTTTCCACGTTTTTGTGAATTTTCAGTTTATGGGTTTAATTCATTATATATACGATAAAAATGATGCAAACACATAATTGATTAGATAGTAACCTTAAATACTTCATTTTCAATCAACTATTTGTTTCTAGTTAAAATACTGAGTAAGATATTAAAAAGGGGAGAAGTTCTGTTTTTATTGCATATATCGACGTTTCAGCCGGAATAGAGCGTTTTTCGTGTACATTTTCCATCGGTAATATAAACGGAAAATCAAGAACATTTTAGTTTATTCTAATGAAAACACATTGTTTTTTATCATTTGTATTGAAAACAACATTATCATATATCTTTTCTTGGATCTAAATAATACGAAACTTCGCTCTATGATTTGAAGTTAAAATCCTCAAATATTGTATAATAGTGACTTTTTCGTATTAATCATGCAGTTTGATATTACGTAAATATATTCATTTTTACCAATATTTCGATACTATTTCATGTAGTATCACGATATGTGATTTAGCCTTCAAATCTCAGAATTTCGCATAATATTGCATTTTAAGCAAGTTTTCTTGCATTTTGTTTCGTACGAAAAATCATCGAATTTAGCAATATTTTGACGTTTATCATCCACTTTTCCTCTATGTGATTTAAACAAAATATCATCGAATTAGGCAATATTTTGCCGTTTTTCCACGTTTTTGTGAATTTTCAGTTTATGGGTTTAATTCATTATACATACGATAAAAATAATGCAAACACATAATTGATTAGATAATAACCTTAAATACTTCATTTTCAATCATCTATTTGTTTCTCGTTAAAATACTGTGTAAGATATTGAAAAGGGGAGAAGTTCGGTTTTATTGCATATATCGACGTTTCAGCCGGATTAGAGCGGTTTTACGTGTACATCTTCCATGGGTAAAATAAACGGAAAATCAAGAACATTTTAGTTAATGCTAATGAAAACACATTGTTTTTTATCATTTGTATTGGAAACATCATTGTCATATGTCTTTTCTTGGATCTAAATAATGCGAAACCTCGCTCTATGATTTGAAGTTAAAATCCTCATATATGGTAAAATAGTGACTTTTTCACGTTTTTCATGTTGTGTGATTTTTCGTAAATATATACGTTTTTACCAATATTTCGATACTATTTCATGTAGTCTCACGATATGTGATTTGGCTTTCAAATCTCAGAATGTCGCATAATATTGCATTTTAAGCATGTTTTCTCGCATTTTGTTTCGTACGAAAAATCGTCTAATTTAGCAATATTTTGACGTTTCTCATCCACTTTTCCTCTATGTGATTTAAACAAAATATCATTGAATTAGGCAATATTTTGCCGTTTTTCCACGTTTTTGTGAATTTTCAGTCTATGGGTATTAATTCATTATATATACGATAAAAATGATGCAAACACATAATTGATTAGATAATAACCTAAAATGCTTCATTTTCAATCATCTATTTGTTTCTCGTTAAAATACTGTGTAAGATATTGAAAAGGGGAGAAGTTCTGTTTTTATTGCATATATCGACGTTTCAGCCGGATTAGAGCGGTTTTACGTGTACATCTTCCATCGGTAATATAAACGGAAAATCAAGAACATTTTAGTTAATTCTAATGAAAACACATTGTTTTTTATCATTTGTATTGAAAACAACATTGTCATATGTCTTTTCTTAGATCTAAATAATACGAAACCTCGCTCTATGATTTGAAGTTAAAACCCTCATATATGGTAAAATAGTGACTTTTTCACGTTTTTCATGTAGTGTGATTTTACGTAAATATATACGTTTTTACCAATATTTCGATACTATTTCATGTAGTATCACGATATGTGATTTGGCCTTCAAATCTCAGAATTTCGCATAATATTGCATTTTAAGCAAGTTTTCTTGCATTTTGTTTCGTACGAAAAATCATCGAATTTAGCAATATTTTGACGTTTATCATCCACTTTTCCTCTATGTGCTTTAAACAAAATATCATCGAATTAGGCAATATTTTGCCGTTTTTCCACGTTTTTGTGAATTTTCAGTCTATGGGTATTAATTCATTATATATACGATAAAAATGATGCAAACACATAATTGATTAGATAATAACCTAAAATACTTCATTTTCAATCATCTATTTGTTTCTCGTTAAAATACTGTGTAAGATATTGAAAAGGGGAGAAGTTCTGTTTTTATTGCATATATCGACGTTTCAGCCGGATTAGAGCGGTTTTACGTGTACATCTTCCATCGGTAATATAAACGGAAAATCAAGAACATTTTAGTTAATTCTAATGAAAACACATTGTTTTTTATCATTTGTATTGAAAACAACATTGTCATATGTCTTTTCTTAGATCTAAATAATACGAAACCTCGCTCTATGATTTGAAATTAAAACCCTCATATATGGTAAAATAGTGACTTTTTCACGTTTTTCATGCAGTGTGATTTTACGTATATATATACGTTTTTACCAATATTTCGATACTATTTCATGTAGTATCACGATATGTGATTTGGCCTTCATATCTCAGAATTTCGCATAATATTGCATTTTAAGCAAGTTTTCTTGCATTTTGTTTTGTACGAAAAATCGTCAAATTTAGCAATATTTCGACGTTTATCACCTCCTTTTCCTTTATGTGATTTAAACAAAATATGATCGAATTAGGCAATATTTTGCCGTTTTTCAACGTTTTTGTGAATTTTCAGTCTATGGGTATCTATTCATTATATATACGATAAAAATGATGCAAACACATAATTGATTAGATAATAACCTTAAATACTTCATTTTCAATCATCTATTTGCTTCTCGTTAAAATACTGTGTAAGATATTGAAAAGGGGAGAAGTTCGGTTTTTATTGCATATATCGACGTTTCAGCTTTATTAGAGCGGTTTTACGTGTACATCTTCCATCGGTAATATAAACGGAAAATCAAGAACATTTTAGTTAATGCTAATGAAAACACATTTTTTTTATCATTTGTATTGAAAACAACATTGTCATATATCTTTTCTTGGATCTAAATAATACGAAACCTCGCTCTATGATTTGAAGTCAAAATCCTCAAATATTGTATAATAGTGAAGTTTTCACGTTAATCATGTAGTTTGATATTACGTAAATATATTCATTTTTACCAATATTTCGATACAATTTCATGTAGTATCACGATATGTGATTTGGCCTTCAAATCTCAGAATGTCGCATAATATTCCATTTTAAGCAAGTTTTCTTGCATTTTGTTTCGTACGAAAAATCATCGAATTTAGCAATATTTTGACGTTTATCATCCACTTTTCCTCTATGTGCTTTAAACAAAATATCATCGAATTAGGCAATATTTTGCCGTTTTTCCACGTTTTTGTGAATTTTCAGTTTATGGGTTTATTTCATTATATATACGATAAAAATGATGCAAACACATAATTGATTAGATAATAACCTTAAATACTTCATTTTCAATCATCTATTTGTTTCTCGTTAAAATACTGTGTAAGATATTGAAAAGGGGAGAAGTTCGGTTTTTATTGCATATATCGACGTTTCTGCCGGATTAGAGCGGTTTTACGTGTACATCTTCCATCGATAATAGAAACGGAAAATCAAGAACATTTTAGTTAATGCTAATGAAAACACATTGTTTTTTAACATTTGTATTGGAAACAACATTGTCATATGTCTTTTCTTAGATCTAAATAATACGAAACCTCGCTCTATGATTTGAAGTTAAAACCCTCATATATGGTAAAATAGTGACTTTTTCACGTTTTTCATGTAGTGTGATTTTACGTAAATATATACGTTTTTACCAATATTTCGATACTATTTCATGTTTTATTACGATATGTGATTTGGCCTTCAAATCTCAGAATTTCGCATAATATTGCATTTTAAGCAAGTTTTCTTGCATTTTGTTTTGTACGAAAAATCGTCGAATTTAGCAATATTTTGACGTTTATCATCTCCTTTTCCTTTATGTGATTTAAACAAAATATCATCGAATTAGGCAATATTTTGCCGTTTTTCCACGTTTTTGTGAATTTTCAGTCTATGGGTATTATTCATTATATATACGAAAAAAATGATGCAAACACATAATTGATTAGATAATAACCTTAAATACTTCATTTTCAATCATCTATTTGTTTCTCGTTAAAATACTGTGTAAGATATTGAAAAGGGGAGAAGTTCGGTTTTATTGCATATATCGACGTTTCAGCCGGATTAGAGCGGTTTTACGTGTACATCTTCCATGGGTAAAATAAACGGAAAATCAAGAACATTTTAGTTAATGCTAATGAAAACACATTGTTTTTTATCATTTGTATTGGAAACATCATTGTCATATGTCTTTTCTTGGATCTAAATAATGCGAAACCTCGCTCTATGATTTGAAGTTAAAATCCTCATATATGGTAAAATAGTGACTTTTTCACGTTTTTCATGTTGTGTGATTTTTCGTAAATATATACGTTTTTACCAATATTTCGATACTATTTCATGTAGTATCACGATATGTGATTTGGCCTTCAAATCTCAGAATTTCGCATAATATTGCATTTTAAGCAAGTTTTCTTGCTTTTTGTTTTGTACGAAAAATCGTCGAATTTAGCAATATTTTGACGTTTATCATCTCCTTTTCCTTTATGTGATTTAAACAAAATATCATCGAATTAGGCAATATTTTGCCGTTTTTCCACGTTTTTGTGAATTTTCAGTTTATGGGTTTAATTCATTATATATACGATAAAAATGATGCAAACACATAATTGATTAGATAGTAACCTTAAATACTTCATTTTCAATCAACTATTTGTTTCTAGTTAAAATACTGAGTAAGATATTAAAAAGGGGAGAAGTTCTGTTTTTATTGCATATATCGACGTTTCAGCCGGAATAGAGCGTTTTTCGTGTACATTTTCCATCGGTAATATAAACGGAAAATCAAGAACATTTTAGTTTATTCTAATGAAAACACATTGTTTTTTATCATTTGTATTGAAAACAACATTATCATATATCTTTTCTTGGTTCTAAATAATACGAAACTTCGCTCTATGATTTGAAGTTAAAATCCTCAAATATTGTATAATAGTGACTTTTTCGTATTAATCATGCAGTTTGATATTACGTAAATATATTCATTTTTACCAATATTTCGATACTATTTCATGTAGTATCACGATATGTGATTTAGCCTTCAAATCTCAGAATTTCGCATAATATTGCATTTTAAGCAAGTTTTCTTGCATTTTGTTTCGTACGAAAATTCATCGAATTTAGCAATATTTTGACGTTTATCATCCACTTTTCCTCTATGTGATTTAAACAAAATATCATCGAATTAGGCAATATTTTGCCGTTTTTCCACGTTTTTGTGAATTTTCAGTTTATGGGTTTAATTCATTATACATACGATAAAAATAATGCAAACACATAATTGATTAGATAATAACCTTAAATACTTCATTTTCAATCATCTATTTGTTTCTCGTTAAAATACTGTGTAAGATATTGAAAAGGGGAGAAGTTCGGTTTTATTGCATATATCGACGTTTCAGCCGGATTAGAGCGGTTTTACGTGTACATCTTCCATGGGTAAAATAAACGGAAAATCAAGAACATTTTAGTTAATGCTAATGAAAACACATTGTTTTTTATCATTTGTATTGGAAACATCATTGTCATATGTCTTTTCTTGGATCTAAATAATGCGAAACCTCGCTCTATGATTTGAAGTTAAAATCCTCATATATGGTAAAATAGTGACTTTTTCACGTTTTTCATGTTGTGTGATTTTTCGTAAATATATACGTTTTTACCAATATTTCGATACTATTTCATGTAGTATCACGATATGTGATTTGGCCTTCAAATCTCAGAATTTCGCATAATATTGCATTTTAAGCAAGTTTTCTTGCATTTTGTTTTGTACGAAAAATCGTCGAATTTAGCAATATTTTGACGTTTATCATCTCCTTTTCCTTTATGTGATTTAAACAAAATATCATCGAATTAGGCAATATTTTGCCGTTTTTCCACGTTTTTGTGAATTTTCAGTTTATGGGTTTAATTCATTATATATACGATAAAAATGATGCAAACACATAATTGATTAGATAGTAACCTTAAATACTTCATTTTCAATCAACTATTTGTTTCTAGTTAAAATACTGAGTAAGATATTAAAAAGGGGAGAAGTTCTGTTTTTATTGCATATATCGACGTTTCAGCCGGAATAGAGCGTTTTTCGTGTACATTTTCCATAGGTAATATAAACGGAAAATCAGGAACATTTTAGTTAATGCTAATGAAAACACATTGTTTTTTATCATTTGTATTGAAAACAACATTGTCATATTTCTTTTCTTGGATCTAAATAATACGAAACTCGCTCCATGATTTGAAGTTAAAATCCTCAAATATTGAATAATAGAGACTTTTTCACGTTAATCATGTAGTTTGATATTACGTAAATATATTAATTTTTACCAATATTTCGATACTATTTCATGTAGTCTCACGATATGTGATTTGGCTTTCAAATCTCAGAATGTCGCATAATATTGCATTTTAAGCATGTTTTCTCGCATTTTGTTTCGTACGAAAAATCGTCTAATTTAGCAATATTTTGACGTTTCTCATCCACTTTTCCTCTATGTGATTTAAACAAAATATCATTGAATTAGGCAATATTTTGCCGTTTTTCCACGTTTTTGTGAATTTTCAGTCTATGGGTATTAATTCATTATATATACGATAAAAATGATGCAAACACATAATTGATTAGATAATAACCTAAAATGCTTCATTTTCAATCATCTATTTGTTTCTCGTTAAAATACTGTGTAAGATATTGAAAAGGGGAGAAGTTCTGTTTTTATTGCATATATCGACGTTTCAGCCGGATTAGAGCGGTTTTACGTGTACATCTTCCATCGGTAATATAAACGGAAAATCAAGAACATTTTAGTTAATTCTAATGAAAACACATTGTTTTTTATCATTTGTATTGAAAACAACATTGTCATATGTCTTTTCTTAGATCTAAATAATACGAAACCTCGCTCTATGATTTGAAGTTAAAACCCTCATATATGGTAAAATAGTGACTTTTTCACGTTTTTCATGTAGTGTGATTTTACGTAAATATATACGTTTTTACCAATATTTCGATACTATTTCATGTAGTATCACGATATGTGATTTGGCCTTCAAATCTCAGAATTTCGCATAATATTGCATTTTAAGCAAGTTTTCTTGCATTTTGTTTCGTACGAAAAATCATCGAATTTAGCAATATTTTGACGTTTATCATCCACTTTTCCTCTATGTGCTTTAAACAAAATATCATCGAATTAGGCAATATTTTGCCGTTTTTCCACGTTTTTGTGAATTTTCAGTCTATGGGTATTAATTCATTATATATACGATAAAAATGATGCAAACACATAATTGATTAGATAATAACCTAAAATACTTCATTTTCAATCATCTATTTGTTTCTCGTTAAAATACTGTGTAAGATATTGAAAAGGGGAGAAGTTCTGTTTTTATTGCATATATCGACGTTTCAGCCGGATTAGAGCGGTTTTACGTGTACATCTTCCATCGGTAATATAAACGGAAAATCAAGAACATTTTAGTTAATTCTAATGAAAACACATTGTTTTTTATCATTTGTATTGAAAACAACATTGTCATTTGTCTTTTCTTAGATCTAAATAATACGAAACCTCGCTCTATGATTTGAAATTAAAACCCTCATATATGGTAAAATAGTGACTTTTTCACGTTTTTCATGCAGTGTGATTTTACGTATATATATACGTTTTTACCAATATTTCGATACTATTTCATGTAGTATCACGATATGTGATTTGGCCTTCATATCTCAGAATTTCGCATAATATTGCATTTTAAGCAAGTTTTCTTGCATTTTGTTTTGTACGAAAAATCGTCAAATTTAGCAATATTTCGACGTTTATCACCTCCTTTTCCTTTATGTGATTTAAACAAAATATGATCGAATTAGGCAATATTTTGCCGTTTTTCAACGTTTTTGTGAATTTTCAGTCTATGGGTATCTATTCATTATATATACGATAAAAATGATGCAAACACATAATTGATTAGATAATAACCTTAAATACTTCATTTTCAATCATCTATTTGCTTCTCGTTAAAATACTGTGTAAGATATTGAAAAGGGGAGAAGTTCGGTTTTTATTGCATATATCGACGTTTCAGCTTTATTAGAGCGGTTTTACGTGTACATCTTCCATCGGTAATATAAACGGAAAATCAAGAACATTTTAGTTAATGCTAATGAAAACACATTTTTTTTATCATTTGTATTGAAAACAACATTATCATATATCTTTTCTTGGATCTAAATAATACGAAACTTCCCTCTATGATTTGAAGTTAAAATCCTCAAATATTGTATAATAGTGACTTTTTCGTATTAATCATGCAGTTTGATATTACGTAAATATATTCATTTTTACCAATATTTCGATACTATTTCATGTAGTATCACGATATGTGATTTAGCCTTCAAATCTCAGAATTTCGCATAATATTGCATTTTAAGCAAGTTTTCTTGCATTTTGTTTCGTACGAAAAATCATCGAATTTAGCAATATTTTGACGTTTATCATCCACTTTTCCTCTATGTGATTTAAACAAAATATCATCGAATTAGGCAATATTTTGCCGTTTTTCCACGTTTTTGTGAATTTTCAGTTTATGGGTTTAATTCATTATACATACGATAAAAATAATGCAAACACATAATTGATTAGATAATAACCTTAAATACTTCATTTTCAATCATCTATTTGTTTCTCGTTAAAATACTGTGTAAGATATTGAAAAGGGGAGAAGTTCGGTTTTATTGCATATATCGACGTTTCAGCCGGATTAGAGCGGTTTTACGTGTACATCTTCCATGGGTAAAATAAACGGAAAATCAAGAACATTTTAGTTAATGCTAATGAAAACACATTGTTTTTTATCATTTGTATTGGAAACATCATTGTCATATGTCTTTTCTTGGATCTAAATAATGCGAAACCTCGCTCTATGATTTGAAGTTAAAATCCTCATATATGGTAAAATAGTGACTTTTTCACGTTTTTCATGTTGTGTGATTTTTCGTAAATATATACGTTTTTACCAATATTTCGATACTATTTCATGTAGTATCACGATATGTGATTTGGCCTTCAAATCTCAGAATTTCGCATAATATTGCATTTTAAGCAAGTTTTCTTGCATTTTGTTTTGTACGAAAAATCGTCGAATTTAGCAATATTTTGACGTTTATCATCTCCTTTTCCTTTATGTGATTTAAACAAAATATCATCGAATTAGGCAATATTTTGCCGTTTTTCCACGTTTTTGTGAATTTTCAGTTTATGGGTTTAATTCATTATATATACGATAAAAATGATGCAAACACATAATTGATTAGATAGTAACCTTAAATACTTCATTTTCAATCAACTATTTGTTTCTAGTTAAAATACTGAGTAAGATATTAAAAAGGGGAGAAGTTCTGTTTTTATTGCATATATCGACGTTTCAGCCGGAATAGAGCGTTTTTCGTGTACATTTTCCATAGGTAATATAAACGGAAAATCAGGAACATTTTAGTTAATGCTAATGAAAACACATTGTTTTTTATCATTTGTATTGAAAACAACATTGTCATATTTCTTTTCTTGGATCTAAATAATACGAAACTCGCTCCATGATTTGAAGTTAAAATCCTCAAATATTGTATAATAGTGACTTTTTCACGTTAATCATGTAGTTTGATATTACGTAAATATATTAATTTTTACCAATATTTCGATACTATTTCATGTAGTCTCACGATATGTGATTTGGCTTTCAAATCTCAGAATGTCGCATAATATTGCATTTTAAGCATGTTTTCTCGCATTTTGTTTCGTACGAAAAATCGTCTAATTTAGCAATATTTTGACGTTTCTCATCCACTTTTCCTCTATGTGATTTAAACAAAATATCATTGAATTAGGCAATATTTTGCCGTTTTTCCACGTTTTTGTGAATTTTCAGTCTATGGGTATTAATTCATTATATATACGATAAAAATGATGCAAACACATAATTGATTAGATAATAACCTAAAATGCTTCATTTTCAATCATCTATTTGTTTCTCGTTAAAATACTGTGTAAGATATTGAAAAGGGGAGAAGTTCTGTTTTTATTGCATATATCGACGTTTCAGCCGGATTAGAGTGGTTTTACGTGTACATCTTCCATCGGTAATATAAACGGAAAATCAAGAACATTTTAGTTAATTCTAATGAAAACACATTGTTTTTTATCATTTGTATTGAAAACAACATTGTCATATGTCTTTTCTTAGATCTAAATAATACGAAACCTCGCTCTATGATTTGAAGTTAAAACCCTCATATATGGTAAAATAGTGACTTTTTCACGTTTTTCATGTAGTGTGATTTTACGTAAATATATACGTTTTTACCAATATTTCGATACTATTTCATGTAGTATCACGATATGTGATTTGGCCTTCAAATCTCAGAATTTCGCATAATATTGCATTTTAAGCAAGTTTTCTTGCATTTTGTTTTGTACGAAAAATCGTCGAATTTAGCAATATTTTGACGTTTATCATCTCCTTTTCCTTTATGTGATTTAAACAAAATATCATCGAATTAGGCAATATTTTGCCGTTTTTCCACGTTTTTGTGAATTTTCAGTTTATGGGTTTAATTCATTATATATACGATAAAAATGATGCAAACACATAATTGATTAGATAGTAACCTTAAATACTTCATTTTATATCAACTATTTGTTTCTAGTTAAAATACTGAGTAAGATATTAAAAAGGGGAGAAGTTCTGTTTTTATTGCATATTTCGACGTTTCAGCCGGAATAGAGCGTTTTTCGTGTACATTTTCCATAGGTAATATAAACGGAAAATCAGGAACATTTTAGTTAATGCTAATGAAAACACATTGTTTTTTATCATTTGTATTGAAAACAACATTGTCATATTTCTTTTCTTGGATCTAAATAATACGAAACTCGCTCCATGATTTGAAGTTAAAAATCCTCAAATATTGTATAATAGTGACTTTTTCACGTTAATCATGTAGTTTGATATTACGTAAATATATTAATTTTTACCAATATTTCGATACTATTTCATGTAGTCTCACGATATGTGATTTGGCTTTCAAATCTCAGAATGTCGCATAATATTGCATTTTAAGCATGTTTTCTCGCATTTTGTTTCGTACGAAAAATCGTCTAATTTAGCAATATTTTGACGTTTCTCATCCACTTTTCCTCTATGTGATTTAAACAAAATATCATTGAATTAGGCAATATTTTGCCGTTTTTCCACGTTTTTGTGAATTTTCAGTCTATGGGTATTAATTCATTATATATACGATAAAAATGATGCAAACACATAATTGATTAGATAATAACCTAAAATACTTCATTTTCAATCATCTATTTGTTTCTCGTTAAAATACTGTGTAAGATATTGAAAAGGGGAGAAGTTCTGTTTTTATTGCATATATCGACGTTTCAGCCGGATTAGAGCGGTTTTACGTGTACATCTTCTATCGGTAATATAAACGGAAAATCAAGAACATTTTAGTTAATTCTAATGAAAACACATTGTTTTTTATCATTTGTATTGAAAACAACATTGTCATATGTCTTTTCTTAGATCTAAATAATACGAAACCTCGCTCTATGATTTGAAGTTCAAACCCTCATATATGGTAAAATAGTGACTTTTTCACGTTTTTCATGCAGTGTGATTTTACGTATATATATACGTTTTTACAAATATTTCGATACTATTTCATGTAGTATCACGATATGTGATTTGGTCTTCAAATCTCAGAATTTCGCATAATATTGCATTTTAAGCAAGTTTTCTTGCATTTTGTTTCGTACGAAAAATCATCGAATTTAGCAATATTTTGACGTTTATCATCCACTTTTCCTCTATGTGCTTTAAACAAAATATCATCGAATTAGGCAATATTTTGCCGTTTTTCCACGTTTTTTGTGAATTTTCAGTTTATGGGTTTAATTCATTATATATACGATAAAAATGATTCAAACACATAATTGATTAGATAATAACCTTAAATAGTTCATTTTCAATCATCTATTTGTTTCTCGTTAAAATACTGTGTAAGATATTGAAAATGGGAGAAGTTCGGTTTTTATTGCATATATCGACGTTTCAGCCGGATTAGAGCGGTTTTACGTGTACATCTTCCATCGGTAAAAAACACCGAAAATCAAGAACTTTTTAGTTAATGCTAATGAAAACACATTGTTTTTTATCATTTGTATTGGAAACAACATTGTCATATGTCTTTTCTTAGATCTAAATAATACGAAACCTCGCTCTATGATTTGAAGTTAAAACCCTCATATATGGTAAAATAGTGACTTTTTCACGTTTTTCATGTAGTGTGATTTTACGTAAATATATACGTTTTTACCAATATTTCGATACTATTTCATGTAGTATTACGATATGTGATTTGGCCTTCAAATCTCAGAATTTCGCATAATATTGCATTTTAAGCAAGTTTTCTTGCATTTTGTTTTGTACGAAAAATCGTCGAATTTAGCAATATTTTGACGTTTATCATCTCCTTTTCCTTTATGTGATTTAAACAAAATATCATCGAATTAGGCAATATTTTGCCGTTTTTCCACGTTTTTGTGAATTTTCAGTTTATGGGTTTAATTCATTATATATACGATAAAAATGATGCAAACACATAATTGATTAGATAGTAACCTTAAATACTTCATTTTCAATCAACTATTTGTTTCTAGTTAAAATACTGAGTAAGATATTAAAAGGGGAGAAGTTCTGTTTTTATTGCATATATCGACGTTTCAGCCGGAATAGAGCGTTTTTCGTGTACATTTTCCATAGGTAATATAAACGGAAAATCAGGAACATTTTAGTTAATGCTAATGAAAACACATTGTTTTTTATCATTTGTATTGAAAACAACATTGTCATATTTCTTTTCTTGGATCTAAATAATACGAAACTAGCTCCATGATTTGAAGTTAAAATCCTCAAATATTGTATAATAGTGACTTTTTCACGTTAATCATGTAGTTTGATATTACGTAAATATATTAATTTTTACCAATATTTCGATACTATTTCATGTAGTCTCACGATATGTGATTTGGCTTTCAAATCTCAGAATGTCGCATAATATTGCATTTTAAGCATGTTTTCTCGCATTTTGTTTCGTACGAAAAATCGTCTAATTTAGCAATATTTTGACGTTTCTCATCCACTTTTCCTCTATGTGATTTAAACAAAATATCATTGAATTAGGCAATATTTTGCCGTTTTTCCACGTTTTTGTGAATTTTCAGTCTATGGGTATTAATTCATTATATATACGATAAAAATGATGCAAACACATAATTGATTAGATAATAACCTAAAATACTTCATTTTCAATCATCTATTTGTTTCTCGTTAAAATACTGTGTAAGATATTGAAAAGGGGAGAAGTTCTGTTTTTATTGCATATATCGACGTTTCAGCCGGATTAGAGCGGTTTTACGTGTACATCTTCCATCGGTAATATAAACGGAAAATCAAGAACATTTTAGTTAATTCTAATGAAAACACATTGTTTTTTATCATTTGTATTGAAAACAACATTGTCATATGTCTTTTCTTAGATCTAAATAATACGAAACCTCGCTCTATGATTTGAAGTTAAAACCCTCATATATGGTAAAATAGTGACTTTTTCACGTTTTTCATGCAGTGTGATTTTACGTATATATATACGTTTTTACAAATATTTCGATACTATTTCATGTAGTATCACGATATGTGATTTGGTCTTCAAATCTCAGAATTTCGCATAATATTGCATTTTAAGCAAGTTTTCTTGCATTTTGTTTCGTACGAAAAATCATCGAATTTAGCAATATTTTGACGTTTATCATCCACTTTTCCTCTATGTGCTTTAAACAAAATATCATCGAATTAGGCAATATTTTGCCGTTTTTCCACGTTTTTTGTGAATTTTCAGTTTATGGGTTTAATTCATTATATATACGATAAAAATGATTCAAACACATAATTGATTAGATAATAACCTTAAATAGTTCATTTTCAATCATCTATTTGTTTCTCGTTAAAATACTGTGTAAGATATTGAAAATGGGAGAAGTTCGGTTTTTATTGCATATATCGACGTTTCAGCCGGATTAGAGCGGTTTTACGTGTACATCTTCCATCGGTAAAAAACACCGAAAATCAAGAACTTTTTAGTTAATGCTAATGAAAACACATTGTTTTTTATCATTTGTATTGGAAACAACATTGTCATATGTCTTTTCTTAGATCTAAATAATACGAAACCTCGCTCTATGATTTGAAGTTAAAACCCTCATATATGGTAAAATAGTGAACTTTTTCACATTTTTCATGTTGTGTGATTTTACGTAAAAATATACGTTTTTACCAATATTTCGATACTATTTCATGTAGTATCACGATATGTGATTTGGCCTTCATATCTCAGAATTTCGCATAATATTGCATTTTAAGCAAGTTTTCTTGCATTTTGTTTTGTACGAAAAATCGTCAAATTTAGCAATATTTCGACGTTTATCACCTCCTTTTCCTTTATGTGATTTAAACAAAATATGATCGAATTAGGCAATATTTTGCCGTTTTTCAACGTTTTTGTGAATTTTCAGTCTATGGGTATCTATTCATTATATATACGATAAAAATGATGCAAACACATAATTGATTAGATAATAACCTTAAATACTTCATTTTCAATCATCTATTTGCTTCTCGTTAAAATACTGTGTAAGATATTGAAAAGGGGAGAAGTTCGGTTTTTATTGCATATATCGACGTTTCAGCTTTATTAGAGCGGTTTTACGTGTACATCTTCCATTGGTAATATAAACGGAAAATCAAGAACATTTTAGTTAATGCTAATGAAAACACATTTTTTTTATCATTTGTATTGAAAACAACATTGTCATATATCTTTTCTTGGATCTAAATAATACGAAACCTCGCTCTATGATTTGAAGTCAAAATCCTCAAATATTGTATAATAGTGACGTTTTCACGTTAATCATGTAGTTTGATATTACGTAAATATATTCATTTTTACCAATATTTCGATACAATTTCATGTAGTATCACGATATGTGATTTGGCCTTCAAATCTCAGAATGTCGCATAATATTCCATTTTAAGCAAGTTTTCTTGCATTTTGTTTCGTACGAAAAATCATCGAATTTAGCAATATTTTGACGTTTATCATCCACTTTTCCTCTATGTGCTTTAAACAAAATATCATCGAATTAGGCAATATTTTGCCGTTTTTCCACGTTTTTGTGAATTTTCAGTTTATGGGTTTATTTCATTATATATACGATAAAAATGATGCAAACACATAATTGATTAGATAATAACTTTAAATACTTCATTTTCAATCATCTATTTGTTTCTCGTTAAAATACTGTGTAAGATATTGAAAAGGGGAGAAGTTCGGTTTTTATTGCATATATCGACGTTTCTGCCGGATTAGAGCGGTTTTACGTGTACATCTTCCATCGATAATAGAAACGGAAAATCAAGAACATTTTAGTTAATGCTAATGAAAACACATTGTTTTTTATCATTTGTATTGGAAACAACATTGTCATATGTCTTTTCTTAGATCTAAATAATACGAAACCTCGCTCTATGATTTGAAGTTAAAACCCTCATATATGGTAAAATAGTGACTTTCACGTTTTTCATGTAGTGTGATTTTACGTAAATATATACGTTTTTACCAATATTTCGATACTATTTCATGTAGTATTACGATATGTGATTTGGCCTTCAAATCTCAGAATTTCGCATAATATTGCATTTTAAGCAAGTTTTCTTGCATTTTGTTTCGTACGAAAAATCGTCGAATTTAGCAATATTTTGACGTTTATCATCTCCTTTTCCTTTATGTGATTTAAACAAAATATCATCGAATTAGGCAATATTTTGCCGTTTTTCCACGTTTTTGTGAATTTTCAGTCTATGGGTATTATTCATTATATATACGAAAAAAATGATGCAAACACATAATTGATTAGATAATAACCTTAAATACTTCATTTTCAATCATCTATTTGTTTCTCGTTAAAATACTGTGTAAGATATTGAAAAGGGGAGAAGTTCGGTTTTATTGCATATATCGACGTTTCAGCCGGATTAGAGCGGTTTTACGTGTACATCTTCCATGGGTAAAATAAACGGAAAATCAAGAACATTTTAGTTAATGCTAATGAAAACACATTGTTTTTTATCATTTGTATTGGAAACATCATTGTCATATGTCTTTTCTTGGATCTAAATAATGCGAAACCTCGCTCTATGATTTGAAGTTAAAATCCTCATATATGGTAAAATAGTGACTTTTTCACGTTTTTCATGTTGTGTGATTTTACGTAAATATATACGTTTTTACCAATATTTCGATACTATTTCATGTAGTATCACGATATGTGATTTGGCCTTCAAATCTCAGAATTTCGCATAATATTGCATTTTAAGCAAGTTTTCTTGCATTTTGTTTTGTACGAAAAATCGTCGAATTTAGCAATATTTTGACGTTTATCATCTCCTTTTCCTTTATGTGATTTAAACAAAATATCATCGAATTAGGCAATATTTTGCCGTTTTTCCACGTTTTTGTGAATTTTCAGTTTATGGGTTTAATTCATTATATATACGATAAAAATGATGCAAACACATAATTGATTAGATAGTAACCTTAAATACTTCATTTTCAATCAACTATTTGTTTCTAGTTAAAATACTGAGTAAGATATTAAAAGGGGAGAAGTTCTGTTTTTATTGCATATATCGACGTTTCAGCCGGAATAGAGCGTTTTTCGTGTACATTTTCCATAGGTAATATAAACGGAAAATCAGGAACATTTTAGTTAATGCTAATGAAAACACATTGTTTTTTATCATTTGTATTGAAAACAACATTGTCATATTTCTTTTCTTGGATCTAAATAATACGAAACTCGCTCCATGATTTGAAGTTAAAATCCTCAAATATTGTATAATAGTGACTTTTTCACGTTAATCATGTAGTTTGATATTACGTAAATATATTAATTTTTACCAATATTTCGATACTATTTCATGTAGTCTCACGATATGTGATTTGGCTTTCAAATCTCAGAATGTCGCATAATATTGCATTTTAAGCATGTTTTCTCGCATTTTGTTTCGTACGAAAAATCGTCTAATTTAGCAATATTTTGACGTTTCTCATCCACTTTTCCTCTATGTGATTTAAACAAAATATCATTGAATTAGGCAATATTTTGCCGTTTTTCCACGTTTTTGTGAATTTTCAGTCTATGGGTATTAATTCATTATATATACGATAAAAATGATGCAAACACATAATTAATTAGATAATAACCTAAAATACTTCATTTTCAATCATCTATTTGTTTCTCGTTAAAATACTGTGTAAGATATTGAAAAGGGGAGAAGTTCTGTTTTTATTGCATATATCGACGTTTCAGCCGGATTAGAGCGGTTTTACGTGTACATCTTCCATCGGTAATATAAACGGAAAATCAAGAACATTTTAGTTAATTCTAATGAAAACACATTGTTTTTTATCATTTGTATTGAAATCAACATTGTCATATGTCTTTTCTTAGATCTAAATAATACGAAACCTCGCTCTATGATTTGAAGTTAAAACCCTCATATATGGTAAAATAGTGACTTTTTCACGTTTTTCATGCAGTGTGATTTTACGTATATATATACGTTTTTACAAATATTTCGATACTATTTCATGTAGTATCACGATATGTGATTTGGTCTTCAAATCTCAGAATTTCGCATAATATTGCATTTTAAGCAAGTTTTCTTGCATTTTGTTTCGTACGAAAAATCATCGAATTTAGCAATATTTTGACGTTTATCATCCACTTTTCCTCTATGTGCTTTAAACAAAATATCATCGAATTAGGCAATATTTTGCCGTTTTTCCACGTTTTTTGTGAATTTTCAGTTTATGGGTTTAATTCATTATATATACGATAAAAATGATTCAAACACATAATTGATTAGATAATAACCTTAAATAGTTCATTTTCAATCATCTATTTGTTTCTCGTTAAAATACTGTGTAAGATATTGAAAATGGGAGAAGTTCGGTTTTTATTGCATATATCGACGTTTCAGCCGGATTAGAGCGGTTTTACGTGTACATCTTCCATCGGTAAAAACACCGAAAATCAAGAACTTTTTAGTTAATGCTAATGAAAACACATTGTTTTTTATCATATGTATTGGAAACAACATTGTCATATGTCTTTTCTTAGATCTAAATAATACGAAACCTCGCTCTATGATTTGAAGTTAAAACCCTCATATATGGTAAAATAGTGAACTTTTTCACATTTTTCATGTTGTGTGATTTTACGTAAAAATATACGTTTTTACCAATATTTCGATACTATTTCATGTAGTATCACGATATGTGATTTGGCCTTCATATCTCAGAATTTCGCATAATATTGCATTTTAAGCAAGTTTTCTTGCATTTTGTTTTGTACGAAAAATCGTCAAATTTAGCAATATTTCGACGTTTATCACCTCCTTTTCCTTTATGTGATTTAAACAAAATATGATCGAATTAGGCAATATTTTGCCGTTTTTCAACGTTTTTGTGAATTTTCAGTCTATGGGTATCTATTCATTATATATACGATAAAAATGATGCAAACACATAATTGATTAGATAATAACCTTAAATACTTCATTTTCAATCATCTATTTGCTTCTCGTTAAAATACTGTGTAAGATATTGAAAAGGGGAGAAGTTCGGTTTTTATTGCATATATCGACGTTTCAGCTTTATTAGAGCGGTTTTACGTGTACATCTTCCATCGGTAATATAAACGGAAAATCAAGAACATTTTAGTTAATGCTAATGAAAACACATTTTTTTTATCATTTGTATTGAAAACAACATTGTCATATATCTTTTCTTGGATCTAAATAATACGAAACCTCGCTCTATGATTTGAAGTCAAAATCCTCAAATATTGTATAATAGTGACGTTTTCACGTTAATCATGTAGTTTGATATTACGTAAATATATTCATTTTTACCAATATTTCGATACAATTTCATGTAGTATCACGATATGTGATTTGGCCTTCAAATCTCAGAATGTCGCATAATATTCCATTTTAAGCAAGTTTTCTTGCATTTTGTTTCGTACGAAAAATCATCGAATTTAGCAATATTTTGACGTTTATCATCCACTTTTCCTCTATGTGCTTTAAACAAAATATCATCGAATTAGGCAATATTTTGCCGTTTTTCCACGTTTTTGTGAATTTTCAGTTTATGGGTTTATTTCATTATATATACGATAAAAATGATGCAAACACATAATTGATTAGATAATAACTTTAAATACTTCATTTTCAATCATCTATTTGTTTCTCGTTAAAATACTGTGTAAGATATTGAAAAGGGGAGAAGTTCGGTTTTTATTGCATATATCGACGTTTCTGCCGGATTAGAGCGGTTTTACGTGTACATCTTCCATCGATAATAGAAACGGAAAATCAAGAACATTTTAGTTAATGCTAATGAAAACACATTGTTTTTTATCATTTGTATTGGAAACAACATTGTCATATGTCTTTTCTTAGATCTAAATAATACGAAACCTCGCTCTATGATTTGAAGTTAAAACCCTCATATATGGTAAAATAGTGACTTTCACGTTTTTCATGTAGTGTGATTTTACGTAAATATATACGTTTTTACCAATATTTCGATACTATTTCATGTAGTATTACGATATGTGATTTGGCCTTCAAATCTCAGAATTTCGCATAATATTGCATTTTAAGCAAGTTTTCTTGCATTTTGTTTCGTACGAAAAATCGTCGAATTTAGCAATATTTTGACGTTTATCATCTCCTTTTCCTTTATGTGATTTAAACAAAATATCATCGAATTAGGCAATATTTTGCCGTTTTTCCACGTTTTTGTGAATTTTCAGTCTATGGGTATTATTCATTATATATACGAAAAAAATGATGCAAACACATAATTGATTAGATAATAACCTTAAATACTTCATTTTCAATCATCTATTTGTTTCTCGTTAAAATACTGTGTAAGATATTGAAAAGGGGAGAAGTTCGGTTTTATTGCATATATCGACGTTTCAGCCGGATTAGAGCGGTTTTACGTGTACATCTTCCATGGGTAAAATAAACGGAAAATCAAGAACATTTTAGTTAATGCTAATGAAAACACATTGTTTTTTATCATTTGTATTGGAAACATCATTGTCATATGTCTTTTCTTGGATCTAAATAATGCGAAACCTCGCTCTATGATTTGAAGTTAAAATCCTCATATATGGTAAAATAGTGACTTTTTCACGTTTTTCATGTTGTGTGATTTTACGTAAATATATACGTTTTTACCAATATTTCGATACTATTTCATGTAGTATCACGATATGTGATTTGGCCTTCAAATCTCAGAATTTCGCATAATATTGCATTTTAAGCAAGTTTTCTTGCATTTTGTTTTGTACGAAAAATCGTCGAATTTAGCAATATTTTGACGTTTATCATCTCCTTTTCCTTTATGTGATTTAAACAAAATATCATCGAATTAGGCAATATTTTGCCGTTTTTCCACGTTTTTGTGAATTTTCAGTTTATGGGTTTAATTCATTATATATACGATAAAAATGATGCAAACACATAATTGATTAGATAGTAACCTTAAATACTTCATTTTCAATCAACTATTTGTTTCTAGTTAAAATACTGAGTAAGATATTAAAAGGGGAGAAGTTCTGTTTTTATTGCATATATCGACGTTTCAGCCGGAATAGAGCGTTTTTCGTGTACATTTTCCATAGGTAATATAAACGGAAAATCAGGAACATTTTAGTTAATGCTAATGAAAACACATTGTTTTTTATCATTTGTATTGAAAACAACATTGTCATATTTCTTTTCTTGGATCTAAATAATACGAAACTCGCTCCATGATTTGAAGTTAAAATCCTCAAATATTGTATAATAGTGACTTTTTCACGTTAATCATGTAGTTTGATATTACGTAAATATATTAATTTTTACCAATATTTCGATACTATTTCATGTAGTCTCACGATATGTGATTTGGCTTTCAAATCTCAGAATGTCGCATAATATTGCATTTTAAGCATGTTTTCTCGCATTTTGTTTCGTACGAAAAATCGTCTAATTTAGCAATATTTTGACGTTTCTCATCCACTTTTCCTCTATGTGATTTAAACAAAATATCATTGAATTAGGCAATATTTTGCCGTTTTTCCACGTTTTTGTGAATTTTCAGTCTATGGGTATTAATTCATTATATATACGATAAAAATGATGCAAACACATAATTAATTAGATAATAACCTAAAATACTTCATTTTCAATCATCTATTTGTTTCTCGTTAAAATACTGTGTAAGATATTGAAAAGGGGAGAAGTTCTGTTTTTATTGCATATATCGACGTTTCAGCCGGATTAGAGCGGTTTTACGTGTACATCTTCCATCGGTAATATAAACGGAAAATCAAGAACATTTTAGTTAATTCTAATGAAAACACATTGTTTTTTATCATTTGTATTGAAATCAACATTGTCATATGTCTTTTCTTAGATCTAAATAATACGAAACCTCGCTCTATGATTTGAAGTTAAAACCCTCATATATGGTAAAATAGTGACTTTTTCACGTTTTTCATGCAGTGTGATTTTACGTATATATATACGTTTTTACAAATATTTCGATACTATTTCATGTAGTATCACGATATGTGATTTGGTCTTCAAATCTCAGAATTTCGCATAATATTGCATTTTAAGCAAGTTTTCTTGCATTTTGTTTCGTACGAAAAATCATCGAATTTAGCAATATTTTGACGTTTATCATCCACTTTTCCTCTATGTGCTTTAAACAAAATATCATCGAATTAGGCAATATTTTGCCGTTTTTCCACGTTTTTTGTGAATTTTCAGTTTATGGGTTTAATTCATTATATATACGATAAAAATGATTCAAACACATAATTGATTAGATAATAACCTTAAATAGTTCATTTTCAATCATCTATTTGTTTCTCGTTAAAATACTGTGTAAGATATTGAAAATGGGAGAAGTTCGGTTTTTATTGCATATATCGACGTTTCAGCCGGATTAGAGCGGTTTTACGTGTACATCTTCCATCGGTAAAAACACCGAAAATCAAGAACTTTTTAGTTAATGCTAATGAAAACACATTGTTTTTTATCATATGTATTGGAAACAACATTGTCATATGTCTTTTCTTAGATCTAAATAATACGAAACCTCGCTCTATGATTTGAAGTTAAAACCCTCATATATGGTAAAATAGTGAACTTTTTCACATTTTTCATGTTGTGTGATTTTACGTAAAAATATACGTTTTTACCAATATTTCGATACTATTTCATGTAGTATCACGATATGTGATTTGGCCTTCATATCTCAGAATTTCGCATAATATTGCTTTTTAAGCAAGTTTTCTTGCATTTTGTTTTGTACGAAAAATCGTCAAATTTAGCAATATTTCGACGTTTATCACCTCCTTTTCCTTTATGTGATTTAAACAAAATATGATCGAATTAGGCAATATTTTGCCGTTTTTCAACGTTTTTGTGAATTTTCAGTCTATGGGTATCTATTCATTATATATACGATAAAAATGATGCAAACACATAATTGATTAGATAATAACCTTAAATACTTCATTTTCAATCATCTATTTGCTTCTCGTTAAAATACTGTGTAAGATATTGAAAAGGGGAGAAGTTCGGTTTTTATTGCATATATCGACGTTTCAGCTTTATTAGAGCGGTTTTACGTGTACATCTTCCATCGGTAATATAAACGGAAAATCAAGAACATTTTAGTTAATGCTAATGAAAACACATTTTTTTTATCATTTGTATTGAAAACAACATTGTCATATATCTTTTCTTGGATCTAAATAATACGAAACCTCGCTCTATGATTTGAAGTCAAAATCCTCAAATATTGTATAATAGTGACGTTTTCACGTTAATCATGTAGTTTGATATTACGTAAATATATTCATTTTTACCAATATTTCGATACAATTTCATGTAGTATCACGATATGTGATTTGGCCTTCAAATCTCAGAATGTCGCATAATATTCCATTTTAAGCAAGTTTTCTTGCATTTTGTTTCGTACGAAAAATCATCGAATTTAGCAATATTTTGACGTTTATCATCCACTTTTCCTCTATGTGCTTTAAACAAAATATCATCGAATTAGGCAATATTTTGCCGTTTTTCCACGTTTTTGTGAATTTTCAGTTTATGGGTTTATTTCATTATATATACGATAAAAATGATGCAAACACATAATTGATTAGATAATAACCTTAAATACTTCATTTTCAATCATCTATTTGTTTCTCGTTAAAATACTGTGTAAGATATTGAAAAGGGGAGAAGTTCGGTTTTTATTGCATATATCGACGTTTCTGCCGGATTAGAGCGGTTTTACGTGTACATCTTCCATCGATAATAGAAACGGAAAATCAAGAACATTTTAGTTAATGCTAATGAAAACACATTGTTTTTTATCATTTGTATTGGAAACAACATTGTCATATGTCTTTTCTTAGATCTAAATAATACGAAACCTCGCTCTATGATTTGAAGTTAAAACCCTCATATATGGTAAAATAGTGACTTTTTCACGTTTTTCATGTAGTGTGATTTTACGTAAATATATACGTTTTTACCAATATTTCGATACTATTTCATGTAGTATTACGATATGTGATTTGGCCTTCAAATCTCAGAATTTCGCATAATATTGCATTTTAAGCAAGTTTTCTTGCATTTTGTTTTGTACGAAAAATCGTCGAATTTAGCAATATTTTGACGTTTATCATCTCCTTTTCCTTTATGTGATTTAAACAAAATATCATCGAATTAGGCAATATTTTGCCGTTTTTCCACGTTTTTGTGAATTTTCAGTTTATGGGTTTAATTCATTATATATACGATAAAAATGATGCAAACACATAATTGATTAGATAGTAACCTTAAATACTTCATTTTCAATCAACTATTTGTTTCTAGTTAAAATACTGAGTAAGATATTAAAAGGGGAGAAGTTCTGTTTTTATTGCATATATCGACGTTTCAGCCGGAATAGAGCGTTTTTCGTGTACATTTTCCATAGGTAATATAAACGGAAAATCAGGAACATTTTAGTTAATGCTAATGAAAACACATTGTTTTTTATCATTTGTATTGAAAACAACATTGTCATATTTCTTTTCTTGGATCTAAATAATACGAAACTCGCTCCATGATTTGAAGTTAAAATCCTCAAATATTGTATAATAGTGACTTTTTCACGTTAATCATGTAGTTTGATATTACGTAAATATATTAATTTTTACCAATATTTCGATACTATTTCATGTAGTCTCACGATATGTGATTTGGCTTTCAAATCTCAGAATGTCGCATAATATTGCATTTTAAGCATGTTTTCTCGCATTTTGTTTCGTACGAAAAATCGTCTAATTTAGCAATATTTTGACGTTTCTCATCCACTTTTCCTCTATGTGATTTAAACAAAATATCATTGAATTAGGCAATATTTTGCCGTTTTTCCACGTTTTTGTGAATTTTCAGTCTATGGGTATTAATTCATTATATATACGATAAAAATGATGCAAACACATAATTAATTAGATAATAACCTAAAATACTTCATTTTCAATCATCTATTTGTTTCTCGTTAAAATACTGTGTAAGATATTGAAAAGGGGAGAAGTTCTGTTTTTATTGCATATATCGACGTTTCAGCCGGATTAGAGCGGTTTTACGTGTACATCTTCCATCGGTAATATAAACGGAAAATCAAGAACATTTTAGTTAATTCTAATGAAAACACATTGTTTTTTATCATTTGTATTGAAATCAACATTGTCATATGTCTTTTCTTAGATCTAAATAATACGAAACCTCGCTCTATGATTTGAAGTTAAAACCCTCATATATGGTAAAATAGTGACTTTTTCACGTTTTTCATGCAGTGTGATTTTACGTATATATATACGTTTTTACAAATATTTCGATACTATTTCATGTAGTATCACGATATGTGATTTGGTCTTCAAATCTCAGAATTTCGCATAATATTGCATTTTAAGCAAGTTTTCTTGCATTTTGTTTCGTACGAAAAATCATCGAATTTAGCAATATTTTGACGTTTATCATCCACTTTTCCTCTATGTGCTTTAAACAAAATATCATCGAATTAGGCAATATTTTGCCGTTTTTCCACGTTTTTTGTGAATTTTCAGTTTATGGGTTTAATTCATTATATATACGATAAAAATGATTCAAACACATAATTGATTAGATAATAACCTTAAATAGTTCATTTTCAATCATCTATTTGTTTCTCGTTAAAATACTGTGTAAGATATTGAAAATGGGAGAAGTTCGGTTTTTATTGCATATATCGACGTTTCAGCCGGATTAGAGCGGTTTTACGTGTACATCTTCCATCGGTAAAAACACCGAAAATCAAGAACTTTTTAGTTAATGCTAATGAAAACACATTGTTTTTTATCATATGTATTGGAAACAACATTGTCATATGTCTTTTCTTAGATCTAAATAATACGAAACCTCGCTCTATGATTTGAAGTTAAAACCCTCATATATGGTAAAATAGTGAACTTTTTCACATTTTTCATGTTGTGTGATTTTACGTAAAAATATACGTTTTTACCAATATTTCGATACTATTTCATGTAGTATCACGATATGTGATTTGGCCTTCATATCTCAGAATTTCGCATAATATTGCTTTTTAAGCAAGTTTTCTTGCATTTTGTTTTGTACGAAAAATCGTCAAATTTAGCAATATTTCGACGTTTATCACCTCCTTTTCCTTTATGTGATTTAAACAAAATATGATCGAATTAGGCAATATTTTGCCGTTTTTCAACGTTTTTGTGAATTTTCAGTCTATGGGTATCTATTCATTATATATACGATAAAAATGATGCAAACACATAATTGATTAGATAATAACCTTAAATACTTCATTTTCAATCATCTATTTGCTTCTCGTTAAAATACTGTGTAAGATATTGAAAAGGGGAGAAGTTCGGTTTTTATTGCATATATCGACGTTTCAGCTTTATTAGAGCGGTTTTACGTGTACATCTTCCATCGGTAATATAAACGGAAAATCAAGAACATTTTAGTTAATGCTAATGAAAACACATTTTTTTTATCATTTGTATTGAAAACAACATTGTCATATATCTTTTCTTGGATCTAAATAATACGAAACCTCGCTCTATGATTTGAAGTCAAAATCCTCAAATATTGTATAATAGTGACGTTTTCACGTTAATCATGTAGTTTGATATTACGTAAATATATTCATTTTTACCAATATTTCGATACAATTTCATGTAGTATCACGATATGTGATTTGGCCTTCAAATCTCAGAATGTCGCATAATATTCCATTTTAAGCAAGTTTTCTTGCATTTTGTTTCGTACGAAAAATCATCGAATTTAGCAATATTTTGACGTTTATCATCCACTTTTCCTCTATGTGCTTTAAACAAAATATCATCGAATTAGGCAATATTTTGCCGTTTTTCCACGTTTTTGTGAATTTTCAGTTTATGGGTTTATTTCATTATATATACGATAAAAATGATGCAAACACATAATTGATTAGATAATAACCTTAAATACTTCATTTTCAATCATCTATTTGTTTCTCGTTAAAATACTGTGTAAGATATTGAAAAGGGGAGAAGTTCGGTTTTTATTGCATATATCGACGTTTCTGCCGGATTAGAGCGGTTTTACGTGTACATCTTCCATCGATAATAGAAACGGAAAATCAAGAACATTTTAGTTAATGCTAATGAAAACACATTGTTTTTTATCATTTGTATTGGAAACAACATTGTCATATGTCTTTTCTTAGATCTAAATAATACGAAACCTCGCTCTATGATTTGAAGTTAAAACCCTCATATATGGTAAAATAGTGACTTTTTCACGTTTTTCATGTAGTGTGATTTTACGTAAATATATACGTTTTTACCAATATTTCGATACTATTTCATGTAGTATTACGATATGTGATTTGGCCTTCAAATCTCAGAATTTCGCATAATATTGCATTTTAAGCAAGTTTTCTTGCATTTTGTTTTGTACGAAAAATCGTCGAATTTAGCAATATTTTGACGTTTATCATCTCCTTTTCCTTTATGTGATTTAAACAAAATATCATCGAATTAGGCAATATTTTGCCGTTTTTCCACGTTTTTGTGAATTTTCAGTTTATGGGTTTAATTCATTATATATACGATAAAAATGATGCAAACACATAATTGATTAGATAGTAACCTTAAATACTTCATTTTCAATCAACTATTTGTTTCTAGTTAAAATACTGAGTAAGATATTAAAAGGGGAGAAGTTCTGTTTTTATTGCATATATCGACGTTTCAGCCGGAATAGAGCGTTTTTCGTGTACATTTTCCATAGGTAATATAAACGGAAAATCAGGAACATTTTAGTTAATGCTAATGAAAACACATTGTTTTTTATCATTTGTATTGAAAACAACATTGTCATATTTCTTTTCTTGGATCTAAATAATACGAAACTCGCTCCATGATTTGAAGTTAAAATCCTCAAATATTGTATAATAGTGACTTTTTCACGTTAATCATGTAGTTTGATATTACGTAAATATATTAATTTTTACCAATATTTCGATACTATTTCATGTAGTCTCACGATATGTGATTTGGCTTTCAAATCTCAGAATGTCGCATAATATTGCATTTTAAGCATGTTTTCTCGCATTTTGTTTCGTACGAAAAATCGTCTAATTTAGCAATATTTTGACGTTTCTCATCCACTTTTCCTCTATGTGATTTAAACAAAATATCATTGAATTAGGCAATATTTTGCCGTTTTTCCACGTTTTTGTGAATTTTCAGTCTATGGGTATTAATTCATTATATATACGATAAAAATGATGCAAACACATAATTAATTAGATAATAACCTAAAATACTTCATTTTCAATCATCTATTTGTTTCTCGTTAAAATACTGTGTAAGATATTGAAAAGGGGAGAAGTTCTGTTTTTATTGCAAATATCGACGTTTCAGCCGGATTAGAGCGGTTTTACGTGTACATCTTCCATCGGTAATATAAACGGAAAATCAAGAACATTTTAGTTAATTCTAATGAAAACACATTGTTTTTTATCATTTGTATTGAAATCAACATTGTCATATGTCTTTTCTTAGATCTAAATAATACGAAACCTCGCTCTATGATTTGAAGTTAAAACCCTCATATATGGTAAAATAGTGACTTTTTCACGTTTTTCATGCAGTGTGATTTTAAGTAAAAATATACGTTTTTACCAATATTTCGATACTATTTCATGTTGTATCACGATATGTGATTTGGCCTTCAAATTTCAGAATTTCTCATAATATTGCATTTTAAGCAAGTTTTCTTGCATTTTGTTTTGTACGAAAAATCGTCGAATTTAGCAATATTTTGACGTTTATCATCTCTTTTTTTTTATGTGATTTAAACTAAATATCATAGAATTAGGCAATATTTTGCCGTTTTTCCACGTTTTTCTGAATTTTCAGTCTATGGGTATTAATTCATTATATATACGATAAAAATGATGCAAACACATAATTGATTAGATAATAACCTTAAATACTTCATTTTCAATCATCTATTTGTTTCTCGTTAAAATACTGTGTAAGATATTGAAAAGGGGAGAAGTTCGGTTTTTATTGCATATATCGACGTTTCAGCCGGATTAGAACAGTTTTACGTGTACATCTTCCATCGGTAAAAAACACCGAAAATCAAGAACTTTTTAGTTAATGTTAATGAAAACACATTGTTTTTTATCATTTGTATTGGAAACAACATTGTCATATGTCTTTTCTTAGATCTAAATAATACGAAACCTCGCTCTATGATTTGAAGTTAAAACCCTCATATATGGTAAAATAGTGAACTTTTTCACGTTTTTAATGTTGTGTGATTTTAAGTAAAAATATACGTTTTTACCAATATTTCGATACTATTTCATGTAGTATCACGATATGTGATTTGGCCTTCATATCTCAGAATTTCGCATAATATTGCATTTTAAGCAAGTTTTCTTGCATTTTGTTTTGTACGAAAAATCGTCAAATTTAGAAATATTTTGACGTTTATCATCTCCTTTTCCTTTATGTGATTTAAACAAAATATCATCGAATTAGGCAATATTTTGCCGTTTTTCCACGTTTTTGTGAATTTTCAGTCTATGGGTATTATTCATTATATATACGAAAAAAATGATGCAAACACATAATTGATTAGATAATAACCTTAAATACTTCATTTTCAATCATCTATTTGTTTCTCGTTAAAATACTGTGTAAGATATTGAAAAGGGGAGAAGTTCGGTTTTATTGCATATATCGACGTTTCAGCCGGATTAGAGCGGTTTTACGTGTACATCTTCCATGGGTAAAATAAACGGAAAATCAAGAACATTTTAGTTAATGCTAATGAAAACACATTGTTTTTTATCATTTGTATTGGAAACATCATTGTCATATGTCTTTTCTTGGATCTAAATAATGCGAAACCTCGCTCTATGATTTGAAGTTAAAATCCTCATATATGGTAAAATAGTGACTTTTTCACGTTTTTCATGTTGTGTGATTTTACGTAAATATATACGTTTTTACCAATATTTCGCTACTATTTCATGTAGTATCACGATATGTGATTTGGAAAATCACAGATTTTCAAATCACTGAGATTTTCAAATCTCAGAATTTCGCATAATATTGCATTTTAAGCAAGTTTTCTTGCATTTTGTTTTGTACGAAAAATCGTCGAATTTAGCAATATTTTGACGTTTATCATCTCCTTTTCCTTTATGTGATTTAAACAAAATATCATCGAATTAGGCAATATTTTGCCGTTTTTCCACGTTTTTGTGAATTTTCAGTTTATGGGTTTAATTCATTATATATACGATAAAAATGATGCAAACACATAATTGATTAGATAGTAACCTTAAATACTTCATTTTCAATCAACTATTTGTTTCTAGTTAAAATACTGAGTAAGATATTAAAAGGGGAGAAGTTCTGTTTTTATTGCATATATCGACGTTTCAGCCGGAATAGAGCGTTTTTCGTGTACATTTTCCATAGGTAATATAAACGGAAAATCAGGAACATTTTAGTTAATGCTAATGAAAACACATTGTTTTTTATCATTTGTATTGAAAACAACATTGTCATATTTCTTTTCTTGGATCTAAATAATACGAAACTCGCTCCATGATTTGAAGTTAAAATCCTCAAATATTGTATAATAGTGACTTTTTCACGTTAATCATGTAGTTTGATATTACGTAAATATATTAATTTTTACCAATATTTCGATACTATTTCATGTAGTCTCACGATATGTGATTTGGCTTTCAAATCTCAGAATGTCGCATAATATTGCATTTTAAGCATGTTTTCTCGCATTTTGTTTCGTACGAAAAATCGTCTAATTTAGCAATATTTTGACGTTTCTCATCCACTTTTCCTCTATGTGATTTAAACAAAATATCATTGAATTAGGCAATATTTTGCCGTTTTTCCACGTTTTTGTGAATTTTCAGTCTATGGGTATTAATTCATTATATATACGATAAAAATGATGCAAACACATAATTGATTAGATAATAACCTAAAATACTTCATTTTCAATCATCTATTTGTTTCTCGTTAAAATACTGTGTAAGATATTGAAAAGGGGAGAAGTTCTGTTTTTATTGCATATATCGACGTTTCAGCCGGATTAGAGCGGTTTTACGTGTACATCTTCCATCGGTAATATAAACGGAAAATCAAGAACATTTTAGTTAATTCTAATGAAAACACATTGTTTTTTATCATTTGTATTGAAAACAACATTGTCATATGTCTTTTCTTAGATCTAAATAATACGAAACCTCGCTCCATGATTTGAAGTTAAAACCCTCATATATGGTAAAATAGTGACTTTTTCACGTTTTTCATGCAGTGTGATTTTACGTATATATATACGTTTTTACAAATATTTCGATACTATTTCATGTAGTATCACGATATGTGATTTGGTCTTCAAATCTCAGAATTTCGCATAATATTGCATTTTAAGCAAGTTTTCTTGCATTTTGTTTCGTACGAAAAATCATCGAATTTAGCAATATTTTGACGTTTATCATCCACTTTTCCTCTATGTGCTTTAAACAAAATATCATCGAATTAGGCAATATTTTGCCGTTTTTCCACGTTTTTTGTGAATTTTCAGTTTATGGGTTTAATTCATTATATATACGATAAAAATGATTCAAACACATAATTGATTAGATAATAACCTTAAATAGTTCATTTTCAATCATCTATTTGTTTCTCGTTAAAATACTGTGTAAGATATTGAAAATGGGAGAAGTTCGGTTTTTATTGCATATATCGACGTTTCAGCCGGATTAGAGCGGTTTTACGTGTACATCTTCCATCGGTAAAAAACACCGAAAATCAAGAACTTTTTAGTTAATGCTAATGAAAACACATTGTTTTTTATCATTTGTATTGGAAACAACATTGTCATATGTCTTTTCTTAGATCTAAATAATACGAAACCTCGCTCTATGATTTGAAGTTAAAACCCTCATATATGGTAAAATAGTGAACTTTTTCACATTTTTCATGTTGTGTGATTTTACGTAAAAATATACGTTTTTACCAATATTTCGATACTATTTCATGTAGTATCACGATATGTGATTTGGCCTTCATATCTCAGAATTTCGCATAATATTGCATTTTAAGCAAGTTTTCTTGCATTTTGTTTTGTACGAAAAATCGTCAAATTTAGCAATATTAAATACCAATATTTCGATACTATTTCATGTAGTATTACGATATGTGATTTGGCCTTCAAATCTCAGAATTTCGCATAATATTGCATTTTAAGCAAGTTTTCTTGCATTTTGTTTTGTACGAAAAATCGTCGAATTTAGCAATATTTTGACGTTTATCATCTCCTTTTCCTTTATGTGATTTAAACAAAATATCATCGAATTAGGCAATATTTTGCCGTTTTTCCACGTTTTTGTGAATTTTCAGTCTATGGGTATTATTCATTATATACACGAAAAAAATGATGCAAACACATAATTGATTAGATAATAACCTTAAATACTTCATTTTCAATCATCTATTTGTTTCTCGTTAAAATACTGTGTAAGATATTGAAAAGGGGAGAAGTTCGGTTTTATTGCATATATCGACGTTTCAGCCGGATTAGAGCGGTTTTACGTGTACATCTTCCATGGGTAAAATAAACGGAAAATCAAGAACATTTTAGTTAATGCTAATGAAAACACATTGTTTTTTATCATTTGTATTGGAAACATCATTGTCATATGTCTTTTCTTGAATCTAAATAATGCGAAACCTCGCTCTATGATTTGAAGTTAAAATCCTCATATATGGTAAAATAGTGACTTTTTCACGTTTTTCATGTTGTGTGATTTTACGTAAATATATACGTTTTTACCAATATTTCGATACTATTTCATGTAGTATCACGATATGTGATTTGGAAAATCACAGATTTTCAAATCACTGAGATTTTCAAATCTCAGAATATCGCATAATATTGCATTTTAAGCAAGTTTTCTTGCATTTTGTTTTGTACGAAAAATCGTCGAATTTAGCAATATTTTGACGTTTATCATCTCCTTTTCCTTTATGTGATTTAAACAAAATATCATCGAATTAGGCAATATTTTGCCGTTTTTCCACGTTTTTGTGAATTTTCAGTTTATGGGTTTAATTCATTATATATACGATAAAAATGATGCAAACACATAATTGATTAGATAGTAACCTTAAATACTTCATTTTCAATCAACTATTTGTTTCTAGTTAAAATACTGAGTAAGATATTAAAAAGGGGAGAAGTTCTGTTTTTATTGCATATATCGACGTTTCAGCCGGAATAGAGCGTTTTTCGTGTACATTTTCCATAGGTAATATAAACGGAAAATCAGGAACATTTTAGTTAATGCTAATGAAAACACATTGTTTTTTATCATTTGTATTGAAAACAACATTGTCATATTTCTTTTCTTGGATCTAAATAATACGAAACTCGCTCCATGATTTGAAGTTAAAATCCTCAAATATTGTATAATAGTGACTTTTTCACGTTAATCATGTAGTTTGATATTACGTAAATATATTAATTTTTACCAATATTTCGATACTATTTCATGTAGTCTCACGATATGTGATTTGGCTTTCAAATCTCAGAATGTCGCATAATATTGCATTTTAAGCATGTTTTCTCGCATTTTGTTTCGTACGAAAAATCGTCTAATTTAGCAATATTTTGACGTTTCTCATCCACTTTTCCTCTATGTGATTTAAACAAAATATCATTGAATTAGGCAATATTTTGCCGTTTTTCCACGTTTTTGTGAATTTTCAGTCTATGGGTATTAATTCATTATATATACGATAAAAATGATGCAAACACATAATTGATTAGATAATAACCTAAAATACTTCATTTTCAATCATCTATTTGTTTCTCGTTAAAATACTGTGTAAGATATTGAAAAGGGGAGAAGTTCTGTTTTTATTGCATATATCGACGTTTCAGCCGGATTAGAGCGGTTTTACGTGTACATCTTCCATCGGTAATATAAACGGAAAATCAAGAACATTTTAGTTAATTCTAATGAAAACACATTGTTTTTTATCATTTGTATTGAAAACAACATTGTCATATGTCTTTTCTTAGATCTAAATAATACGAAACCTCGCTCTATGATTTGAAGTTAAAACCCTCATATAGGGTTAAAATAAAGACTTTTTCACGTTTTTCATGCAGTGTGATTTTACGTATATATATACGTTTTTACAAATATTTCGATACTATTTCATGTAGTATCACGATATGTGATTTGGTCTTCAAATCTCAGAATTTCGCATAATATTGCATTTTAAGCAAGTTTTCTTGCATTTTGTTTCGTACGAAAAATCATCGAATTTAGCAATATTTTGACGTTTATCATCCACTTTTCCTCTATGTGCTTTAAACAAAATATCATCGAATTAGGCAATATTTTGCCGTTTTTCCACGTTTTTTGTGAATTTTCAGTTTATGGGTTTAATTCATTATATATACGATAAAAATGATTCAAACACATAATTGATTAGATAATAACCTTAAATAGTTCATTTTCAATCATCTATTTGTTTCTCGTTAAAATACTGTGTAAGATATTGAAAATGGGAGAAGTTCGGTTTTTATTGCATATATCGACGTTTCAGCCGGATTAGAGCGGTTTTACGTGTACATCTTCCATCGGTAAAAAACACCGAAAATCAAGAACTTTTTAGTTAATGCTAATGAAAACACATTGTTTTTTATCATTTGTATTGGAAACAACATTGTCATATGTCTTCTCTTAGATCTAAATAATACGAAACCTCGCTCTATGATTTGAAGTTAAAACCCTCATATATGGTAAAATAGTGAACTTTTTCACATTTTTCATGTTGTGTGATTTTACGTAAAAATATACGTTTTTACCAATATTTCGATACTATTTCATGTAGTATCACGATATGTGATTTGGCCTTCATATCTCAGAATTTCGCATAATATTGCATTTTAAGCAAGTTTTCTTGCATTTTGTTTTGTACGAAAAATCGTCAAATTTAGCAATATTTCGACGTTTATCACCTCCTTTTCCTTTATGTGATTTAAACAAAATATGATCGAATTAGGCAATATTTTGCCGTTTTTCAACGTTTTTGTGAATTTTCAGTCTATGGGTATCTATTCATTATATATACGATAAAAATGATGCAAACACATAATTGATTAGATAATAACCTTAAATACTTCATTTTCAATCATCTATTTGCTTCTCGTTAAAATACTGTGTAAGATATTGAAAAGGGGAGAAGTTCGGTTTTTATTGCATATATCGACGTTTCAGCTTTATTAGAGCGGTTTTACGTGTACATCTTCCATCGGTAATATAAACGGAAAATCAAGAACATTTTAGTTAATGCTAATGAAAACACATTTTTTTTATCATTTGTATTGAAAACAACATTGTCATATATCTTTTCTTGGATCTAAATAATACGAAACCTCGCTCTATGATTTGAAGTCAAAATCCTCAAATATTGTATAATAGTGACGTTTTCACGTTAATCATGTAGTTTGATATTACGTAAATATATTCATTTTTACCAATATTTCGATACAATTTCATGTAGTATCACGATATGTGATTTGGCCTTCAAATCTCAGAATGTCGCATAATATTCCATTTTAAGCAAGTTTTCTTGCATTTTGTTTCGTACGAAAAATCATCGAATTTAGCAATATTTTGACGTTTATCATCCACTTTTCCTCTATGTGCTTTAAACAAAATATCATCGAATTAGGCAATATTTTGCCGTTTTTCCACGTTTTTGTGAATTTTCTGTTTATGGGTTTATTTCATTATATATACGATAAAAATGATGCAAACACATAATTGATTAGATAATAACCTTAAATACTTCATTTTCAATCATCTATTTGTTTCTCGTTAAAATACTGTGTAAGATATTGAAAAGGGGAGAAGTTCGGTTTTTATTGCATATATCGACGTTTCTGCCGGATTAGAGCGGTTTTACGTGTACATCTTCCATCGATAATAGAAACGGAAAATCAAGAACATTTTAGTTAATGCTAATGAAAACACATTGTTTTTTATCATTTGTATTGGAAACAACATTGTCATATGTCTTTTCTTAGATCTAAATAATACGAAACCTCGCTCTATGATTTGAAGTTAAAACCCTCATATATGGTAAAATAGTGACTTTTTCACGTTTTTCATGTAGTGTGATTTTACGTAAATATATACGTTTTTACCAATATTTCGATACTATTTCATGTAGTATTACGATATGTGATTTGGCCTTCAAATCTCAGAATTTCGCATAATATTGCATTTTAAGCAAGTTTTCTTGCATTTTGTTTTGTACGAAAAATCGTCGAATTTAGCAATATTTTGACGTTTATCATCTCCTTTTCCTTTATGTGATTTAAACAAAATATCATCGAATTAGGCAATATTTTGCCGTTTTTCCACGTTTTTGTGAATTTTCAGTCTATGGGTATTATTCATTATATATACGAAAAAAATGATGCAAACACATAATTGATTAGATAATAACCTTAAATACTTCATTTTCAATCATCTATTTGTTTCTCGTTAAAATACTGTGTAAGATATTGAAAAGGGGAGAAGTTCGGTTTTATTGCATATATCGACGTTTCAGCCGGATTAGAGCGGTTTTACGTGTACATCTTCCATGGGTAAAATAAACGGAAAATCAAGAACATTTTAGTTAATGCTAATGAAAACACATTGTTTTTTATCATTTGTATTGGAAACATCATTGTCATATGTCTTTTCTTGGATCTAAATAATGCGAAACCTCGCTCTATGATTTGAAGTTAAAATCCTCATATATGGTAAAATAGTGACTTTTTCACGTTTTTCATGTTGTGTGATTTTACGTAAATATATACGTTTTTACCAATATTTCGATACTATTTCATGTAGTATCACGATATGTGATTTGGCCTTCAAATCTCAGAATTTCGCATAATATTGCATTTTAAGCAAGTTTTCTTGCATTTTGTTTTGTACGAAAAATCGTCGAATTTAGCAATATTTTGACGTTTATCATCTCCTTTTCCTTTATGTGATTTAAACAAAATATCATCGAATTAGGCAATATTTTGCCGTTTTTCCACGTTTTTGTGAATTTTCAGTTTATGGGTTTATTTCATTATATATACGATAAAAATGATGCAAACACATAATTGATTACCTTAGTAACCTTAAATACCTTAGTAACCTTAAATACTTCATTTTCAATCAACTATTTGTTTCTCGTTAAAATACTGAGTAAGATATTAAAAAGGGGAGAAGTTCTGTTTTTATTGCATATATCGACGTTTCAGCCGGAATAGAGCGTTTTTCGTGTACATTTTCCATAGGTAATATAAACGGAAAATCAGGAACATTTTAGTTAATGCTAATGAAAACACATTGTTTTTTATCATTTGTATTGAAAACAACATTGTCATATTTCTTTTCTTGGATCTAAATAATACGAGACTCGCTCCATGATTTGAAGTTAAAATCCTCAAATATTGTATAATAGTGACTTTTTCACGTTAATCATGTAGTTTGATATTACGTAAATATATTAATTTTTACCAATATTTCGATACTATTTCATGTAGTCTCACGCTATGTGATTTGGCTTTCAAATCTCAGAATGTCGCATAATATTGCATTTTAAGCATGTTTTCTCGCATTTTGTTTCGTACGAAAAATCGTCTAATTTAGCAATATTTTGACGTTTCTCATCCACTTTTCCTCTATGTGATTTAAACAAAATATCATTGAATTAGGCAATATTTTGCCGTTTTTCCACGTTTTTGTGAATTTTCAGTCTATGGGTATTAATTCATTATATATACGATAAAAATGATGCAAACACATAATTGATTAGATAATAACCTAAAATACTTCATTTTCAATCATCTATTTGTTTCTCGTTAAAATACTGTGTAAGATATTGAAAAGGGGAGAAGTTCTGTTTTTATTGCATATATCGACGTTTCAGCCGGATTAGAGCGGTTTTACGTGTACATCTTCCATCGGTAATATAAACGGAAAATCAAGAACATTTTAGTTAATTCTAATGAAAACACATTGTTTTTTATCATTTGTATTGAAAACAACATTGTCATATGTCTTTTCTTAGATCTAAATAATACGAAAGCTCGCTCTATGATTTGAAGTTAAAACCTTCATATATGGTAAAATAGTGACTTTTTTCACGTTTTTCATGCAGTGTGATTTTACGTATATATATACGTTTTTACAAATATTTCGATACTATTTCATGTAGTATCACGATATGTGATTTGGTCTTCAAATCTCAGAATTTCGCATAATATTGCATTTTAAGCAAGTTTTCTTGCATTTTGTTTCGTACGAAAAATCATCGAATTTAGCAATATTTTGACGTTTATCATCCACTTTTCCTCTATGTGCTTTAAACAAAATATCATCGAATTAGGCAATATTTTGCCGTTTTTCCACGTTTTTGTGAATTTTCAGTTTATGGGTTTAATTCATTATATATACGATAAAAATGATGCAAACACATAATTGATTAGATAATAACCTTAAATACTTCATTTTCAATCATCTATTTGTTTCTCGTTAAAATACTGTGTAAGATATTGAAAAGGGGAGAAGTTCGGTTTTTATTGCATATATCGACGTTTCAGCCGGATTAGAGCGGTTTTACGTGTACATCTTCCATCGGTAAAAAACACCGAAAATGAAGAACTTTTTAGTTAATGCTAATGAAAACACATTGTTTTTTATCATTTGTATTGGAAACAACATTGTCATATGTCTTTTCTTAAATCTAAATAATACGAAACCTCGCTCTATGATTTGAAGTTAAAACCCTCATATATGGTAAAATAGTGAACTTTTTCACGTTTTTCATGTTGTGTGATTATACGTAAAAATATACGTTTTTACCAATATTTCGATACTATTTCATGTAGTATCACGATATGTGATTTGGCCTTCATATCTCAGAATTTCGCATAATATTGCATTTTAAGCAAGTTTTCTTGCATTTTGTTTTGTACGAAAAATCGTCAAATTTAGCAATATTTCGACGTTTATCACCTCCTTTTCCTTTATGTTATTTAAACAAAATATGATCGAATTAGGCAATATTTTGCCGTTTTTCAACGTTTTTGTGAATTTTCAGTCTATGGGTATTAATTCATTATATATACGATAAAAATGATGCAAACACATAATTGATTAGATAATAACCTTAAATACTTCATTTTCAATCATCTATTTGCTTCTCGTTAAAATACTGTGTAAGATATTGAAAAGGGGAGAAGTTCGGTTTTTATTGCATATATCGACGTTTCAGCTTTATTAGAGCGGTTTTACGTGTACATCTTCCATCGGTAATATAAACGGAAAATCAAGAACATTTTAGTTAATGCTAATGAAAACACATTGTTTTTTATCATTTGTATTGAAAACAACATTGTCATATATCTTTTCTTGGATCTAAATAATACGAAACCTCGCTCTATGATTTGAAGTCAAAATCCTCAAATATTGTATAATAGTGACGTTTTCACGTTAATCATGTAGTTTGATATTACGTAAATATATTCATTTTTACCAATATTTCGATACAATTTCATGTAGTATCACGATATGTGATTTGGCCTTCAAATCTCAGAATGTCGCATAATATTCCATTTTAAGCAAGTTTTCTTGCATTTTGTTTCGTACGAAAAATCATCGAATTTAGCAATATTTTGACGTTTATCATCCACTTTTCCTCTATGTGCTTTAAACAAAATATCATCGAATTAGGCAATATTTTGCCGTTTTTCCACGTTTTTGTGAATTTTCAGTTTATGGGTTTATTTCATTATATATACGATAAAAATGATGCAAACACATAATTGATTAGATAATAACCTTAAATACTTCATTTTCAATCATCTATTTGTTTCTCGTTAAAATACTGTGTAAGATATTGAAAAGGGGAGAAGTTCGGTTTTTATTGCATATATCGACGTTTCAGACGGATTAGAGCGGTTTTACGTGTACATCTTCCATCGATAATAGAAACGGAAAATCAAGAACATTTTAGTTAATGCTAATGAAAACACATTGTTTTTTATCATTTGTATTGGAAACAACATTGTCATATGTCCTTTCTTAGATCTAAATAATACGAAACCTCGCTCTATGATTTGAAGTTAAAACCCTCATATATGGTAAAATAGTGACTTTTTTCACGTTTTTCATGTAGTGTGATTTTAAGTTTTTTACCAATATTTCGATACTATTTCTTGTAGTATTACGATATGTGATTTGCCTTCAAATCTCAGAATTTCGCATAATATTGCATTTTAAGCAAGTTTTCTTGCATTTTGTTTAGTACGAAAAATCGTCGAATTTAGCAATATTTTGACGTTTATCATCTCCTTTTCCTTTATGTGATTTAAACAAAATATCATCGAATTAGGCAATATTTTGCCGTTTTTCCACGTTTTTGTGAGTTTTCAGTTTATGGGTTTAATTCATTATATATACGATAAAAATGATGCAAACACATAATTGATTAGATAGTAACCTTAAATACTTCATTTTCAATCAACTATTTGTTTCTCGTTAAAATACTGAGTAAGATATTAAAAAGGGGAGAAGTTCTGTTTTTATTGCTTATATCGACGTTTCAGCCGGATTAGAGCGGTTTTACGTGTACATCTTCCATCGGTAATATAAACGGAAAATCAAGAACATTTTAGTTAATTCTAATGAAAACACATTGTTTTTTATCATTTGTATTGAAAACAACATTGTCATATGTCTTTTCTTAGATCTAAATAATACGAAACCTCGCTCTATGATTTGAAGTTAAAACCCTCACATATGGTAAAATAGTGACTTTTTCACGTTTTTCATGCAGTGTGATTTTACGTATATATATACGTTTTTACCAATATTTCGATACTATTTCATGTAGTATCAGGATATGTGATTTGGTCTTCAAATCTCAGAATTTCGCATAATATTGCATTTTAAGCAAGTTTTCTTGCATTTTGTTTCGTACGAAAAATCATCGAATTTAGCAATATTTTGACGTTTATTATCCACTTTTCCTCTATGTGCTTTAAACAAAATATCATCGAATTAGGCAATATTTTGCCGTTTTTCCACGTTTCTTGTGAATTTTCAGTTTATGGGTTTAATTCATTATATATACGATAAAAATGATTCAAACACATAATTGATTAGATAATAACCTTAAATAGTTCATTTTCAATCATCTATTTGTTTCTCGTTAAAATACTGTGTAAGATATTGAAAAGGGGAGAAGTTCGGTTTTTATTGCATATATCGACGTTTCAGCCGGATTAGAGCGGTTTTACGTGTACATCTTCCATCGGTAAAAAACACCGAAAATCAAGAACTTTTTAGTTAATGCTAATGAAAACACATTGTTTTTTATCATTTGTTTTGGAAACAACATTGTCATATGTCTTTTCTTAGATCTAAATAATACGAAACCTCGCTCTATGATTTGAAGTTAAAACCCTCATATATGGTAAAATAGTGACTTTTTCACGTTTTTCATGTAGTGTGATTTTACGTAAATATATACGTTTTTACCAATATTTCGATACTATTTCATGTAGTATTACGATATGTGATTTGGCCTTCAAATCTCAGAATTTCGCATAATATTGCATTTTAAGCAAGTTTTCTTGCATTTTGTTTTGTACGAAAAATCGTCGAATTTAGCAATATTTTGACGTTTATCATCTCCTTTTCCTTTATGTGATTTAAACAAAATATCATCGAATTAGGCAATATTTTGCCGTTTTTCCACGTTTTTGTGAATTTTCAGTCTATGGGTATTATTCATTATATATACGAAAAAAATGATGCAAACACATAATTGATTAGATAATAACCTTAAATACTTCATTTTCAATCATCTATTTGTTTCTCGTTAAAATACTGTGTAAGATATTGAAAAGGGGAGAAGTTCGGTTTTATTGCATATATCGACGTTTCAGCCGGATTAGAGCGGTTTTACGTGTACATCTTCCATGGGTAAAATAAACGGAAAATCAAGAACATTTTAGTTAATGCTAATGAAAACACATTGTTTTTTATCATTTGTATTGGAAACATCATTGTCATATGTCTTTTCTTGGATCTAAATAATGCGAAACCTCGCTCTATGATTTGAAGTTAAAATCCTCATATATGGTAAAATAGTGACTTTTTCACGTTTTTCATGTTGTGTGATTTTACGTAAATATATACGTTTTTACCAATATTTCGATACTATTTCATGTAGTATCACGATATGTGATTTGGCCTTCAAATCTCAGAATTTCGCATAATATTGCATTTTAAGCAAGTTTTCTTGCATTTTGTTTTGTACGAAAAATCGTCGAATTTAGCAATATTTTGACGTTTATCATCTCCTTTTCCTTTATGTGATTTAAACAAAATATCATCGAATTAGGCAATATTTTGCCGTTTTTCCACGTTTTTGTGAATTTTCAGTTTATTTGTTTAATTCATTATATATACGATAAAAATGATGCAAACACATAATTGATTAGATAGTAACCTTAAATACTTCATTTTCAATCAACTATTTGTTTCTCGTTAAAATACTGAGTAAGATATTAAAAAGGGGAGAAGTTCTGTTTTTATTGCATATATCGACGTTTCAGCCGGAATAGAGCGTTTTTCGTGTACATTTTCCATAGGTAATATAAACGGAAAATCAGGAACATTTTAGTTAATGCTAATGAAAACACATTGTTTTTTATCATTTGTATTGAAAACAACATTGTCATATTTCTTTTCTTGGATCTAAATAATACGAGACTCGCTCCATGATTTGAAGTTAAAATCCTCAAATATTGTATAATAGTGACTTTTTCACGTTAATCATGTAGTTTGATATTACGTAAATATATTAATTTTTACCAATATTTCGATACTATTTCATGTAGTCTCACGATATGTGATTTGGCTTTCAAATCTCAGAATGTCGCATAATATTGCATTTTAAGCAAGTTTTCTCGCATTTTGTTTCGTACGAAAAATCGTCTAATTTAGCAATATTTTGACGTTTCTCATCCACTTTTCCTCTATGTGATTTAAACAAAATATCATTGAATTAGGCAATATTTTGCCGTTTTTCCACGTTTTTGTGAATTTTCAGTCTATGGGTATTAATTCATTATATATACGATAAAAATGATGCAAACACATAATTGATTAGATAATAACCTAAAATACTTCATTTTCAATCATCTATTTGTTTCTCGTTAAAATACTGTGTAAGATATTGAAAAGGGGAGAAGTTCTGTTTTTATTGCATATATCGACGTTTCAGCCGGATTAGAGCGGTTTTACGTGTACATCTTCCATCGGTAATATAAACGGAAAATCAAGAACATTTTAGTTAATTCTAATGAAAACACATTGTTTTTTATCATTTGTATTGAAAACAACATTGTCATATGTCTTTTCTTAGATCTAAATAATACGAAACCTCGCTCTATGATTTGAAGTTAAAACCCTCATATATGGTAAAATAGTGACTTTTTTCACGTTTTTCATGCAGTGTGATTTTACGTATATATATACGTTTTTACAAATATTTCGATACTATTTCATGTAGTATCACGATATGTGATTTGGTCTTCAAATCTCAGAATTTCGCATAATATTGCATTTTAAGCAAGTTTTCTTGCATTTTGTTTCGTACGAAAAATCATCGAATTTAGCAATATTTTGACGTTTATCATCCACTTTTCCTCTATGTGCTTTAAACAAAATATCATCGAATTAGGCAATATTTTGCCGTTTTTCCACGTTTTTGTGAATTTTCAGTTTATGGGTTTAATTCATTATATATACGATAAAAATGATGCAAACACATAATTGATTAGATAATAACCTTAAATACTTCATTTTCAATCATCTATTTGTTTCTCGTTAAAATACTGTGTAAGATATTGAAAAGGGGAGAAGTTCGGTTTTTATTGCATATATCGACGTTTCAGCCGGATTAGAGCGGTTTTACGTGTACATCTTCCATCGGTAAAAAACACCGAAAATGAAGAACTTTTTAGTTAATGCTAATGAAAACTCATTGTTTTTTATCATTTGTATTGGAAACAACATTGTCATATGTCTTTTCTTAGATCTAAATAATACGAAACCTCGCTCTATGATTTGAAGTTAAAACCCTCATATATGGTAAAATAGTGAACTTTTTCACGTTTTTCATGTTGTGTGATTATACGTAAAAATATACGTTTTTACCAATATTTCGATACTATTTCATGTAGTATCACGATATGTGATTTGGCCTTCATATCTCAGAATTTCGCATAATATTGCATTTTAAGCAAGTTTTCTTGCATTTTGTTTTGTACGAAAAATCGTCAAATTTAGCAATATTTCGACGTTTATCACCTCCTTTTCCTTTATGTTATTTAAACAAAATATGATCGAATTAGGCAATATTTTGCCGTTTTTCAACGTTTTTGTGAATTTTCAGTCTATGGGTATTAATTCATTATATATACGATAAAAATGATGCAAACACATAATTGATTAGATAATAACCTTAAATACTTCATTTTCAATCATCTATTTGCTTCTCGTTAAAATACTGTGTAAGATATTGAAAAGGGGAGAAGTTCGGTTTTTATTGCATATATCGACGTTTCAGCTTTATTAGAGCGGTTTTACGTGTACATCTTCCATCGGTAATATAAACGGAAAATCAAGAACATTTTAGTTAATGCTAATGAAAACACATTGTTTTTTATCATTTGTATTGAAAACAACATTGTCATATATCTTTTCTTGGATCTAAATAATACGAAACCTCGCTCTATGATTTGAAGTCAAAATCCTCAAATATTGTATAATAGTGACGTTTTCACGTTAATCATGTAGTTTGATATTACGTAAATATATTCATTTTTACCAATATTTCGATACAATTTCATGTAGTATCACGATATGTGATTTGGCCTTCAAATCTCAGAATGTCGCATAATATTCCATTTTAAGCAAGTTTTCTTGCATTTTGTTTCGTACGAAAAATCATCGAATTTAGCAATATTTTGACGTTTATCATCCACTTTTCCTCTATGTGCTTTAAACAAAATATCATCGAATTAGGCAATATTTTGCCGTTTTTCCACGTTTTTGTGAATTTTCAGTTTATGGGTTTATTTCATTATATATACGATAAAAATGATGCAAACACATAATTGATTAGATAATAACCTTAAATACTTCATTTTCAATCATCTATTTGTTTCTCGTTAAAATACTGTGTAAGATATTGAAAAGGGGAGAAGTTCGGTTTTTATTGCATATATCGACGTTTCAGCCGGATTAGAGCGGTTTTACGTGTACATCTTCCATCGGTAATATAAACGGAAAATCAAGAACATTTTAGTTAATTCTAATGAAAACACATTGTTTTTTATCATTTGTATTGAAAACAACATTGTCATATGTCTTTTCTTAGATCTAAATAATACGAAACCTCGCTCTATGATTTGAAGTTAAAACCCTCATATATGGTAAAATAGTGACTTTTTTCACGTTTTTCATGCAGTGTGATTTTACGTATATATATACGTTTTTACAAATATTTCGATACTATTTCATGTAGTATCACGATATGTGATTTGGTCTTCAAATCTCAGAATTTCGCATAATATTGCATTTTAAGCAAGTTTTCTTGCATTTTGTTTCGTACGAAAAATCATCGAATTTAGCAATATTTTGACGTTTATCATCCACTTTTCCTCTATGTGCTTTAAACAAAATATCATCGAATTAGGCAATATTTTGCCGTTTTTCCACGTTTTTGTGAATTTTCAGTTTATGGGTTTAATTCATTATATATACGATAAAAATGATGCAAACACATAATTGATTAGATAATAACCTTAAATACTTCATTTTCAATCATCTATTTGTTTCTCGTTAAAATACTGTGTAAGATATTGAAAAGGGGAGAAGTTCGGTTTTTATTGCATATATCGACGTTTCAGCCGGATTAGAGCGGTTTTACGTGTACATCTTCCATCGGTAAAAAACACCGAAAATGAAGAACTTTTTAGTTAATGCTAATGAAAACTCATTGTTTTTTATCATTTGTATTGGAAACAACATTGTCATATGTCTTTTCTTAGATCTAAATAATACGAAACCTCGCTCTATGATTTGAAGTTAAAACCCTCATATATGGTAAAATAGTGAACTTTTTCACGTTTTTCATGTTGTGTGATTATACGTAAAAATATACGTTTTTACCAATATTTCGATACTATTTCATGTAGTATCACGATATGTGATTTGGCCTTCATATCTCAGAATTTCGCATAATATTGCATTTTAAGCAAGTTTTCTTGCATTTTGTTTTGTACGAAAAATCGTCAAATTTAGCAATATTTCGACGTTTATCACCTCCTTTTCCTTTATGTTATTTAAACAAAATATGATCGAATTAGGCAATATTTTGCCGTTTTTCAACGTTTTTGTGAATTTTCAGTCTATGGGTATTAATTCATTATATATACGATAAAAATGATGCAAACACATAATTGATTAGATAATAACCTTAAATACTTCATTTTCAATCATCTATTTGCTTCTCGTTAAAATACTGTGTAAGATATTGAAAAGGGGAGAAGTTCGGTTTTTATTGCATATATCGACGTTTCAGCTTTATTAGAGCGGTTTTACGTGTACATCTTCCATCGGTAATATAAACGGAAAATCAAGAACATTTTAGTTAATGCTAATGAAAACACATTGTTTTTTATCATTTGTATTGAAAACAACATTGTCATATATCTTTTCTTGGATCTAAATAATACGAAACCTCGCTCTATGATTTGAAGTCAAAATCCTCAAATATTGTATAATAGTGACGTTTTCACGTTAATCATGTAGTTTGATATTACGTAAATATATTCATTTTTACCAATATTTCGATACAATTTCATGTAGTATCACGATATGTGATTTGGCCTTCAAATCTCAGAATGTCGCATAATATTCCATTTTAAGCAAGTTTTCTTGCATTTTGTTTCGTACGAAAAATCATCGAATTTAGCAATATTTTGACGTTTATCATCCACTTTTCCTCTATGTGCTTTAAACAAAATATCATCGAATTAGGCAATATTTTGCCGTTTTTCCACGTTTTTGTGAATTTTCAGTTTATGGGTTTATTTCATTATATATACGATAAAAATGATGCAAACACATAATTGATTAGATAATAACCTTAAATACTTCATTTTCAATCATCTATTTGTTTCTCGTTAAAATACTGTGTAAGATATTGAAAAGGGGAGAAGTTCGGTTTTTATTGCATATATCGACGTTTCAGACGGATTAGAGCGGTTTTACGTGTACATCTTCCATCGATAATAGAAACGGAAAATCAAGAACATTTTAGTTAATGCTAATGAAAACACATTGTTTTTTATCATTTGTATTGGAAACAACATTGTCATATGTCCTTTCTTAGATCTAAATAATACGAAACCTCGCTCTATGATTTGAAGTTAAAACCCTCATATATGGTAAAATAGTGACTTTTTTCACGTTTTTCATGTAGTGTGATTTTAAGTTTTTTACCAATATTTCGATACTATTTCTTGTAGTATTACGATATGTGATTTGCCTTCAAATCTCAGAATTTCGCATAATATTGCATTTTAAGCAAGTTTTCTTGCATTTTGTTTTGTACGAAAAATCGTCGAATTTAGCAATATTTTGACGTTTATCATCTCCTTTTCCTTTATGTGATTTAAACAAAATATCATCGAATTAGGCAATATTTTGCCGTTTTTCCACGTTTTTGTGAGTTTTCAGTTTATGGGTTTAATTCATTATATATACGATAAAAATGATGCAAACACATAATTGATTAGATAGTAACCTTAAATACTTCATTTTCAATCAACTATTTGTTTCTCGTTAAAATACTGAGTAAGATATTAAAAAGGGGAGAAGTTCTGTTTTTATTGCTTATATCGACGTTTCAGCCGGATTAGAGCGGTTTTACGTGTACATCTTCCATCGGTAATATAAACGGAAAATCAAGAACATTTTAGTTAATTCTAATGAAAACACATTGTTTTTTATCATTTGTATTGAAAACAACATTGTCATATGTCTTTTCTTAGATCTAAATAATACGAAACCTCGCTCTATGATTTGAAGTTAAAACCCTCATATATGGTAAAATAGTGACTTTTTCACGTTTTTCATGCAGTGTGATTTTACGTATATATATACGTTTTTACCAATATTTCGATACTATTTCATGTAGTATCAGGATATGTGATTTGGTCTTCAAATCTCAGAATTTCGCATAATATTGCATTTTAAGCAAGTTTTCTTGCATTTTGTTTCGTACGAAAAATCATCGAATTTAGCAATATTTTGACGTTTATTATCCACTTTTCCTCTATGTGCTTTAAACAAAATATCATCGAATTAGGCAATATTTTGCCGTTTTTCCACGTTTCTTGTGAATTTTCAGTTTATGGGTTTAATTCATTATATATACGATAAAAATGATTCAAACACATAATTGATTAGATAATAACCTTAAATAGTTCATTTTCAATCATCTATTTGTTTCTCGTTAAAATACTGTGTAAGATATTGAAAAGGGGAGAAGTTCGGTTTTTATTGCATATATCGACGTTTCAGCCGGATTAGAGCGGTTTTACGTGTACATCTTCCATCGGTAAAAAACACCGAAAATCAAGAACTTTTTAGTTAATGCTAATGAAAACACATTGTTTTTTATCATTTGTTTTGGAAACAACATTGTCATATGTCTTTTCTTAGATCTAAATAATACGAAACCTCGCTCTATGATTTGAAGTTAAAACCCTCATATATGGTAAAATAGTGAACTTTTTCACATTTTTCATTTTGTGTGATTTTACGTAAAAATATACGTTTTTACCAATATTTCGATACTATTTCATGTAGTATCACGATATGTGATTTGGCCTTCATATCTCAGAATTTCGCATAATATTGCATTTTAAGCAAGTTTTCTTGCATTTTGTTTTGTACGAAAAATCGTCAAATTTAGTAATATTTCGACGTTTATCACCTCCTTTTCCTTTATGTGATTTAAACAAAATATGATCGAATTAGGCAATATTTTGCCGTTTTTCAACGTTTTTGTGAATTTTCAGTCTATGGGTATTAATTCATTATATATACGATAAAAATGATGCAAACACATAATTGATTAGATAATAACCTTAAATACTTCATTTTCAATCATCTATTTGCTTCTCGTTAAAATACTGTGTAAGATATTGAAAAGGGGAGAAGTTCGGTTTTTATTGCATATATCGACGTTTCAGCTTTATTAGAGCGGTTTTACGTGTACATCTTCCATCGGTAATATAAACGGAAAATCAAGAACATTTTAGTTAATGCTAATGAAAACACATTGTTTTTTATCATTTGTATTGAAAACAACATTGTCATATATCTTTTCTTGGATCTAAATAATACGAAACCTCGCTCTATGATTTGAAGTCAAAATCCTCAAATATTGTATAATAGTGACGTTTTCACGTTAATCATGTAGTTTGATATTACGTAAATATATTCATTTTTACCAATATTTCGATACAATTTCATGTAGTATCACGATATGTGATTTGGCCTTCAAATCTCAGAATGTCGCATAATATTCCATTTTAAGCAAGTTTTCTTGCATTTTGTTTCGTACGAAAAATCATCGAATTTAGCAATATTTTGACGTTTATCATCCACTTTTCCTCTATGTGCTTTAAACAAAATATCATCGAATTAGGCAATATTTTGCCGTTTTTCCACGTTTTTGTGAATTTTCAGTTTATGGGTTTATTTCATTATATATACGATAAAAATGATGCAAACACATAATTGATTAGATAATAACCTTAAATACTTCATTTTCAATCATCTATTTGTTTCTCGTTAAAATACTGTGTAAGATATTGAAAAGGGGAGAAGTTCGGTTTTTATTGCATATATCGACGTTTCTGCCGGATTAGAGCGGTTTTACGTGTACATCTTCCATCGATAATAGAAACGGAAAATCAAGAACATTTTAGTTAATGCTAATGAAAACACATTGTTTTTTATCATTTGTATTGGAAACAACATTGTCATATGTCTTTTCTTAGATCTAAATAATACGAAACCTCGCTCTATGATTTGAAGTTAAAACCCTCATATATGGTAAAATAGTGACTTTTTTCACGTTTTTCATGTTGTGTGATTTTACGTAAATATATACGTTTTTACCAATATTTCGATACTATTTCATGTAGTATTACCATATGTGATTTGGCCTTCAAATCTCAGAATTTCGCATAATATTGCATTTTAAGCAAGTTTTCTTGCATTTTGTTTTGTACGAAAAATCGTCGAATTTAGCAATATTTTGACGTTTATCATCTCCTTTTCCTTTATGTGATTTAAACAAAATATCATCGAATTAGGCAATATTTTGCCGTTTTTCCACGTTTTTGTGAATTTTCAGTCTATGGGTATTATTCATTATATATACGAAAAAAATGATGCAAACACATAATTGATTAGATAATAACCTTAAATACTTCATTTTCAATCATCTATTTGTTTCTCGTTAAAATACTGTGTAAGATATTGAAAAGGGGAGAAGTTCGGTTTTATTGCATATATCGACGTTTCAGCCGGATTAGAGCGGTTTTACGTGTACATCTTCCATGGGTAAAATAAACGGAAAATCAAGAACATTTTAGTTAATGCTAATGAAAACACATTGTTTTTTATCATTTGTATTGGAAACATCATTGTCATATGTCTTTTCTTGGATCTAAATAATGCGAAACCTCGCTCTATGATTTGAAGTTAAAATCCTCATATATGGTAAAATAGTGACTTTTTCACGTTTTTCATGTTGTGTGATTTTACGTAAATATATACGTTTTTACCAATATTTCGATACTATTTCATGTAGTATCACGATATGTGATTTGGCCTTCAAATCTCAGAATTTCGTATAATATTGCATTTTAAGGAAGTTTTCTTGCATTTTGTTTTGTACGAAAAATCGTCGAATTTAGCAATATTTTGACGTTTATCATCTCCTTTTCCTTTATGTGATTTAAACAAAATATCATCGAATTAGGCAATATTTTGCCGTTTTTCTACGTTTTTGTGAATTTTCAGTTTATGGGTTTAATTCATTATATATACGATAAAAATGATGCAAACACATAATTGATTAGATAGTAACCTTAAATACTTCATTTTCAATCAACTATTTGTTTCTCGTTAAAATACTGAGTAAGATATTAAAAAGGGGAGAAGTTCTGTTTTTATTGCATATATCGACGTTTCAGCCGGATTAGAGCGGTTTTACGTGTACATCTTCCATCGGTAATATAAACGGAAAATCAAGAACATTTTAGTTAATTCTAATGAAAACACATTGTTTTTTATCATTTGTATTGAAAACAACATTGTCATATTTCTTTTCTTGGATCTAAATAATACGAGACTCGCTCCATGATTTGAAGTTAAAATCCTCAAATATTGTATAATAGTGACTTTTTCACGTTAATCATGTAGTTTGATATTACGTAAATATATTAATTTTTACCAATATTTCGATACTATTTCATGTAGTCTCACGATATGTGATTTGGCTTTCAAATCTCAGAATGTCGCATAATATTGCATTTTAAGCATGTTTTCTCGCATTTTGTTTCGTACGAAAAATCGTCTAATTTAGCAATATTTTGACGTTTCTCATCCACTTTTCCTCTATGTGATTTAAACAAAATATCATTGAATTAGGCAATATTTTGCCGTTTTTCCACGTTTTTGTGAATTTTCAGTCTATGGGTATTAATTCATTATATATACGATAAAAATGATGCAAACTTTTAATTGATTAGATAATAACCTAAAATACTTCATTTTCAATCATCTATTTGTTTCTCGTTAAAATACTGTGTAAGATATTGAAAAGGGGAGAAGTTCTGTTTTTATTGCATATATCGACGTTTCAGCCGGATTAGAGCGGTTTTACGTGTACATCTTCCATCGGTAATATAAACGGAAAATCAAGAACATTTTAGTTAATTCTAATGAAAACACATTGTTTTTTATCATTTGTATTGAAAACAACATTGTCATATGTCTTTTCTTAGATCTAAATAATACGAAACCTCGCTCTATGATTTGAAGTCAAAATCCTCAAATATTGTATAATAGTGACGTTTTCACGTTAATCATGTAGTTTGATATTACGTAAATATATTCATTTTTACCAATATTTCGATACAATTTCATGTAGTATCACGATATGTGATTTGGCCTTCAAATCTCAGAATGTCGCATAATATTCCATTTTAAGCAAGTTTTCTTGCATTTTGTTTCGTACGAAAAATCATCGAATTTAGCAATATTTTGACGTTTATCATCCACTTTTCCTCTATGTGCTTTAAACAAAATATCATCGAATTAGGCAATATTTTGCCGTTTTTCCACGTTTTTGTGAATTTTCAGTTTATGGGTTTAATTCATTATATATACGATAAAAATGATGCAAACACATAATTGATTAGATAATAACCTTAAATACTTCATTTTCAATTATCTATTTGTTTCTCGTTAAAATACTGTGTAAGATATTGAAAAGGGGAGAAGTTCGGTTTTTATTGCATATATCGACGTTTCAGCCGGATTAGAGCGGTTTTACGTGTACATCTTCCATCGGTAAAAAACACCGAAAATCAAGAACTTTTTAGTTAATGCTAATGAAAACACATTGTTTTTTATCATTTGTATTGGAAACAACATTGTCATATGTCTTTTCTTAGATCTAAATAATACGAAACCTCGCTCTATGATTTGAAGTTAAAACCCTCATATATGGTAAAATAGTGACTTTTTTCACGTTTTTCATGTAGTGTGATTTTACGTAAATATATACGTTTTTACCAATATTTCGATACTATTTCATGTAGTATTACGATATGTGATTTGGCCTTCAAATCTCAGAATTTCGCATAATATTGCATTTTAAGCAAGTTTTCTTGCATTTTGTTTTGTACGAAAAATCGTCGAATTTAGCAATATTTTGACGTTTATCATCTCCTTTTCCTTTATGTGATTTAAACAAAATATCATCGAATTAGGCAATATTTTGCCGTTTTTCCACGTTTTTGTGAATTTTCAGTCTATGGGTATTATTCATTATATATACGAAAAAAATGATGCAAACACATAATTGATTAGATAATAACCTTAAATACTTCATTTTCAATCATCTATTTGTTTCTCGTTAAAATACTGAGTAAGATATTAAAAAGGGGAGAAGTTCTGTTTTTATTGCATATATGGACGTTTCAGCCGGATTAGAGCGGTTTTACGTGTACATCTTCCATGGGTAAAATAAACGGAAAATCAAGAACATTTTAGTTAATGCTAATGAAAACACATTGTTTTTTATCATTTGTATTGGAAACATCATTGTCATATGTCTTTTCTTGGATCTAAATAATGCGAAACCTCGCTCTATGATTTGAAGTTAAAATCCTCATATATGGTAAAATAGTGACTTTTTCACGTTTTTCATGTTGTGTGATTTTACGTAAATATATACATTTTTACCAATATTTCGATACTATTTCATGTAGTATCACGATATGTGATTTGGCCTTCAAATCTCAGAATTTCGTATAATATTGCATTTTAAGGAAGTTTTCTTGCATTTTGTTTTGTACGAAAAATCGTCGAATTTAGCAATATTTTGACGTTTATCATCTCCTTTTCCTTTATGTGATTTAAACAAAATATCATCGAATTAGGCAATATTTTGCCGTTTTTCCACGTTTTTGTGAATTTTCAGTTTATGGGTTTAATTCATTATATATACGATTAAAATGATGCAAACACATAATTGATTAGATAGTAACCTTAAATACTTCATTTTCAATCAACTATTTGTTTCTCGTTAAAATACTGAGTAAGATATTAAAAAGGGGAGAAGTTCTGTTTTTATTGCATATATCGACGTTTCAGCCGGATTAGAGCGGTTTTACGTGTACATCTTCCATCGGTAATATAAACGGAAAATCAAGAACATTTTAGTTAATTCTAATGAAAACACATTGTTTTTTATCATTTGTATTGAAAACAACATTGTCATATGTCTTTTCTTAGATCTAAATAATACGAGACTCGCTCCATGATTTGAAGTTAAAATCCTCAAATATTGTATAATAGTGACTTTTTCACGTTAATCATGTAGTTTGATATTACGTAAATATATTAATTTTTACCAATATTTCGATACTATTTCATGTAGTCTCACGATATGTGATTTGGCTTTCAAATCTCAGAATGTCGCATAATATTGCATTTTAAGCATGTTTTCTCGCATTTTGTTTCGTACGAAAAATCGTCTAATTTAGCAATATTTTGACGTTTCTCATCCACTTTTCCTCTATGTGATTTAAACAAAATATCATTGAATTAGGCAATATTTTGCCGTTTTTCCACGTTTTTGTGAATTTTCAGTCTATGGGTATTAATTCATTATATATACGATAAAAATGATGCAAACTTTTAATTGATTAGATAATAACCTAAAATACTTCATTTTCAATCATCTATTTGTTTCTCGTTAAAATACTGTGTAAGATATTGAAAAGGGGAGAAGTTCTGTTTTTATTGCATATATCGACGTTACAGCCGGATTAGAGCGGTTTTACGTGTACATCTTCCATCGGTAATATAAACGGAAAATCAAGAACATTTTAGTTAATTCTAATGAAAACACATTGTTTTTTATCATTTGTATTGAAAACAACATTGTCATATGTCTTTTCTTAGATCTAAATAATACGAAACCTCGCTCTATGATTTGAAGTCAAAATCCTCAAATATTGTATAATAGTGACGTTTTCACGTTAATCATGTAGTTTGATATTACGTAAATATATTCATTTTTACCAATATTTCGATACAATTTCATGTAGTATCACGATATGTGATTTGGCCTTCAAATCTCAGAATGTCGCATAATATTCCATTTTAAGCAAGTTTTCTTGCATTTTGTTTCGTACGAAAAATCATCGAATTTAGCAATATTTTGACGTTTATCATCCACTTTTCCTCTATGTGCTTTAAACAAAATATCATCGAATTAGGCAATATTTTGCCGTTTTTCCACGTTTTTGTGAATTTTCAGTTTATGGGTTTAATTCATTATATATACGATAAAAATGATGCAAACACATAATTGATTAGATAATAACCTTAAATACTTCATTTTCAATTATCTATTTGTTTCTCGTTAAAATACTGTGTAAGATATTGAAAAGGGGAGAAGTTCGGTTTTTATTGCATATATCGACGTTTCAGCCGGATTAGAGCGGTTTTACGTGTACATCTTCCATCGGTAAAAAACACCGAAAATCAAGAACTTTTTAGTTAATGCTAATGAAAACACATTGTTTTTTATCATTTGTATTGGAAACAACATTGTCATATGTCTTTTCTTAGATCTAAATAATACGAAACCTCGCTCTATGATTTGAAGTTAAAACCCTCATATATGGTAAAATAGTGACTTTTTTCACGTTTTTCATGTAGTGTGATTTTACGTAAATATATACGTTTTTACCAATATTTCGATACTATTTCATGTAGTATTACGATATGTGATTTGGCCTTCAAATCTCAGAATTTCGCATAATATTGCATTTTAAGCAAGTTTTCTTGCATTTTGTTTTGTACGAAAAATCGTCGAATTTAGCAATATTTTGACGTTTATCATCTCCTTTTCCTTTATGTGATTTAAACAAAATATCATCGAATTAGGCAATATTTTGCCGTTTTTCCACGTTTTTGTGAATTTTCAGTCTATGGGTATTATTCATTATATATACGAAAAAAATGATGCAAACACATAATTGATTAGATAATAACCTTAAATACTTCATTTTCAATCATCTATTTGTTTCTCGTTAAAATACTGTGTAAGATATTGAAAAGGGGAGAAGTTCGGTTTTATTGCATATATCGACGTTTCAGCCGGATTAGAGCGGTTTTACGTGTACATCTTCCATGGGTAAAATAAACGGAAAATCAAGAACATTTTAGTTAATGCTAATGAAAACACATTGTTTTTTATCATTTGTATTGGAAACATCATTGTCATATGTCTTTTCTTGGATCTAAATAATGCGAAACCTCGCTCTATGATTTGAAGTTAAAATCCTCATATATGGTAAAATAGTGACTTTTTCACGTTTTTCATGTTGTGTGATTTTACGTAAATATATACGTTTTTACCAATATTTCGATACTATTTCATGTAGTATCACGATATGTGATTTGGCCTTCAAATCTCAGAATTTCGTATAATATTGCATTTTAAGGAAGTTTTCTTGCATTTTGTTTTGTACGAAAAATCGTCGAATTTAGCAATATTTTGACGTTTATCATCTCCTTTTCCTTTATGTGATTTAAACAAAATATCATCGAATTAGGCAATATTTTGCCGTTTTTCTACGTTTTTGTGAATTTTCAGTTTATGGGTTTAATTCATTATATATACGATAAAAATGATGCAAACACATAATTGATTAGATAGTAACCTTAAATACTTCATTTTCAATCAACTATTTGTTTCTCGTTAAAATACTGAGTAAGATATTAAAAAGGGGAGAAGTTCTGTTTTTATTGCATATATCGACGTTTCAGCCGGATTAGAGCGGTTTTACGTGTACATCTTCCATCGGTAATATAAACGGAAAATCAAGAACATTTTAGTTAATTCTAATGAAAACACATTGTTTTTTATCATTTGTATTGAAAACAACATTGTCATATTTCTTTTCTTGGATCTAAATAATACGAGACTCGCTCCATGATTTGAAGTTAAAATCCTCAAATATTGTATAATAGTGACTTTTTCACGTTAATCATGTAGTTTGATATTACGTAAATATATTAATTTTTACCAATATTTCGATACTATTTCATGTAGTCTCACGATATGTGATTTGGCTTTCAAATCTCAGAATGTCGCATAATATTGCATTTTAAGCATGTTTTCTCGCATTTTGTTTCGTACGAAAAATCGTCTAATTTAGCAATATTTTGACGTTTCTCATCCACTTTTCCTCTATGTGATTTAAACAAAATATCATTGAATTAGGCAATATTTTGCCGTTTTTCCACGTTTTTGTGAATTTTCAGTCTATGGGTATTAATTCATTATATATACGATAAAAATGATGCAAACTTTTAATTGATTAGATAATAACCTAAAATACTTCATTTTCAATCATCTATTTGTTTCTCGTTAAAATACTGTGTAAGATATTGAAAAGGGGAGAAGTTCTGTTTTTATTGCATATATCGACGTTTCAGCCGGATTAGAGCGGTTTTACGTGTACATCTTCCATCGGTAATATAAACGGAAAATCAAGAACATTTTAGTTAATTCTAATGAAAACACATTGTTTTTTATCATTTGTATTGAAAACAACATTGTCATATGTCTTTTCTTAGATCTAAATAATACGAAACCTCGCTCTATGATTTGAAGTCAAAATCCTCAAATATTGTATAATAGTGACGTTTTCACGTTAATCATGTAGTTTGATATTACGTAAATATATTCATTTTTACCAATATTTCGATACAATTTCATGTAGTATCACGATATGTGATTTGGCCTTCAAATCTCAGAATGTCGCATAATATTCCATTTTAAGCAAGTTTTCTTGCATTTTGTTTCGTACGAAAAATCATCGAATTTAGCAATATTTTGACGTTTATCATCCACTTTTCCTCTATGTGCTTTAAACAAAATATCATCGAATTAGGCAATATTTTGCCGTTTTTCCACGTTTTTGTGAATTTTCAGTTTATGGGTTTAATTCATTATATATACGATAAAAATGATGCAAACACATAATTGATTAGATAATAACCTTAAATACTTCATTTTCAATTATCTATTTGTTTCTCGTTAAAATACTGTGTAAGATATTGAAAAGGGGAGAAGTTCGGTTTTTATTGCATATATCGACGTTTCAGCCGGATTAGAGCGGTTTTACGTGTACATCTTCCATCGGTAAAAAACACCGAAAATCAAGAACTTTTTAGTTAATGCTAATGAAAACACATTGTTTTTTATCATTTGTATTGGAAACAACATTGTCATATGTCTTTTCTTAGATCTAAATAATACGAAACCTCGCTCTATGATTTGAAGTTAAAACCCTCATATATGGTAAAATAGTGACTTTTTTCACGTTTTTCATGTAGTGTGATTTTACGTAAATATATACGTTTTTACCAATATTTCGATACTATTTCATGTAGTATTACGATATGTGATTTGGCCTTCAAATCTCAGAATTTCGCATAATATTGCATTTTAAGCAAGTTTTCTTGCATTTTGTTTTGTACGAAAAATCGTCGAATTTAGCAATATTTTGACGTTTATCATCTCCTTTTCCTTTATGTGATTTAAACAAAATATCATCGAATTAGGCAATATTTTGCCGTTTTTCCACGTTTTTGTGAATTTTCAGTCTATGGGTATTATTCATTATATATACGAAAAAAATGATGCAAACACATAATTGATTAGATAATAACCTTAAATACTTCATTTTCAATCATCTATTTGTTTCTCGTTAAAATACTGAGTAAGATATTAAAAAGGGGAGAAGTTCTGTTTTTATTGCATATATCGACGTTTCAGCCGGATTAGAGCGGTTTTACGTGTACATCTTCCATGGGTAAAATAAACGGAAAATCAAGAACATTTTAGTTAATGCTAATGAAAACACATTGTTTTTTATCATTTGTATTGGAAACATCATTGTCATATGTCTTTTCTTGGATCTAAATAATGCGAAACCTCGCTCTATGATTTGAAGTTAAAATCCTCATATATGGTAAAATAGTGACTTTTTCACGTTTTTCATGTTGTGTGATTTTACGTAAATATATACATTTTTACCAATATTTCGATACTATTTCATGTAGTATCACGATATGTGATTTGGCCTTCAAATCTCAGAATTTCGTATAATATTGCATTTTAAGGAAGTTTTCTTGCATTTTGTTTTGTACGAAAAATCGTCGAATTTAGCAATATTTTGACGTTTATCATCTCCTTTTCCTTTATGTGATTTAAACAAAATATCATCGAATTAGGCAATATTTTGCCGTTTTTCCACGTTTTTGTGAATTTTCAGTTTATGGGTTTAATTCATTATATATACGATAAAAATGATGCAAACACATAATTGATTAGATAGTAACCTTAAATACTTCATTTTCAATCAACTATTTGTTTCTCGTTAAAATACTGAGTAAGATATTAAAAAGGGGAGAAGTTCTGTTTTTATTGCATATATCGACGTTTCAGCCGGATTAGAGCGGTTTTACGTGTACATCTTCCATCGGTAATATAAACGGAAAATCAAGAACATTTTAGTTAATTCTAATGAAAACACATTGTTTTTTATCATTTGTATTGAAAACAACATTGTCATATGTCTTTTCTTAGATCTAAATAATACGAGACTCGCTCCATGATTTGAAGTTAAAATCCTCAAATATTGTATAATAGTGACTTTTTCACGTTAATCATGTAGTTTGATATTACGTAAATATATTAATTTTTACCAATATTTCGATACTATTTCATGTAGTCTCACGATATGTGATTTGGCTTTCAAATCTCAGAATGTCGCATAATATTGCATTTTAAGCATGTTTTCTCGCATTTTGTTTCGTACGAAAAATCGTCTAATTTAGCAATATTTTGACGTTTCTCATCCACTTTTCCTCTATGTGATTTAAACAAAATATCATTGAATTAGGCAATATTTTGCCGTTTTTCCACGTTTTTGTGAATTTTCAGTCTATGGGTATTAATTCATTATATATACGATAAAAATGATGCAAACTTTTAATTGATTAGATAATAACCTAAAATACTTCATTTTCAATCATCTATTTGTTTCTCGTTAAAATACTGTGTAAGATATTGAAAAGGGGAGAAGTTCTGTTTTTATTGCATATATCGACGTTACAGCCGGATTAGAGCGGTTTTACGTGTACATCTTCCATCGGTAATATAAACGGAAAATCAAGAACATTTTAGTTAATTCTAATGAAAACACATTGTTTTTTATCATTTGTATTGAAAACAACATTGTCATATGTCTTTTCTTAGATCTAAATAATACGAAACCTCGCTCTATGATTTGAAGTCAAAATCCTCAAATATTGTATAATAGTGACGTTTTCACGTTAATCATGTAGTTTGATATTACGTAAATATATTCATTTTTACCAATATTTCGATACAATTTCATGTAGTATCACGATATGTGATTTGGCCTTCAAATCTCAGAATGTCGCATAATATTCCATTTTAAGCAAGTTTTCTTGCATTTTGTTTCGTACGAAAAATCATCGAATTTAGCAATATTTTGACGTTTATCATCCACTTTTCCTCTATGTGCTTTAAACAAAATATCATCGAATTAGGCAATATTTTGCCGTTTTTCCACGTTTTTGTGAATTTTCAGTTTATGGGTTTAATTCATTATATATACGATAAAAATGATGCAAACACATAATTGATTAGATAATAACCTTAAATACTTCATTTTCAATTATCTATTTGTTTCTCGTTAAAATACTGTGTAAGATATTGAAAAGGGGAGAAGTTCGGTTTTTATTGCATATATCGACGTTTCAGCCGGATTAGAGCGGTTTTACGTGTACATCTTCCATCGGTAAAAAACACCGAAAATCAAGAACTTTTTAGTTAATGCTAATGAAAACACATTGTTTTTTATCATTTGTATTGGAAACAACATTGTCATATGTCTTTTCTTAGATCTAAATAATACGAAACCTCGCTCTATGATTTGAAGTTAAAACCCTCATATATGGTAAAATAGTGACTTTTTTCACGTTTTTCATGTAGTGTGATTTTACGTAAATATATACGTTTTTACCAATATTTCGATACTATTTCATGTAGTATTACGATATGTGATTTGGCCTTCAAATCTCAGAATTTCGCATAATATTGCATTTTAAGCAAGTTTTCTTGCATTTTGTTTTGTACGAAAAATCGTCGAATTTAGCAATATTTTGACGTTTATCATCTCCTTTTCCTTTATGTGATTTAAACAAAATATCATCGAATTAGGCAATATTTTGCCGTTTTTCCACGTTTTTGTGAATTTTCAGTCTATGGGTATTATTCATTATATATACGAAAAAATGATGCAAACACATAATTGATTAGATAATAACCTTAAATACTTCATTTTCAATCATCTATTTGTTTCTCGTTAAAATACTGAGTAAGATATTAAAAAGGGGAGAAGTTCTGTTTTTATTGCATATATCGACGTTTCAGCCGGATTAGAGCGGTTTTACGTGTACATCTTCCATGGGTAAAATAAACGGAAAATCAAGAACATTTTAGTTAATGCTAATGAAAACACATTGTTTTTTATCATTTGTATTGGAAACATCATTGTCATATGTCTTTTCTTGGATCTAAATAATGCGAAACCTCGCTCTATGATTTGAAGTTAAAATCCTCATATATGGTAAAATAGTGACTTTTTCACGTTTTTCATGTTGTGTGATTTTACGTAAATATATACATTTTTACCAATATTTCGATACTATTTCATGTAGTATCACGATATGTGATTTGGCCTTCAAATCTCAGAATTTCGTATAATATTGCATTTTAAGGAAGTTTTCTTGCATTTTGTTTTGTACGAAAAATCGTCGAATTTAGCAATATTTTGACGTTTATCATCTCCTTTTCCTTTATGTGATTTAAACAAAATATCATCGAATTAGGCAATATTTTGCCGTTTTTCCACGTTTTTGTGAATTTTCAGTTTATGGGTTTAATTCATTATATATACGATAAAAATGATGCAAACACATAATTGATTAGATAGTAACCTTAAATACTTCATTTTCAATCAACTATTTGTTTCTCGTTAAAATACTGAGTAAGATATTAAAAAGGGGAGAAGTTCTGTTTTTATTGCATATATCGACGTTTCAGCCGGATTAGAGCGGTTTTACGTGTACATCTTCCATCGGTAATATAAACGGAAAATCAAGAACATTTTAGTTAATTCTAATGAAAACACATTGTTTTTTATCATTTGTATTGAAAACAACATTGTCATATGTCTTTTCTTAGATCTAAATAATACGAGACTCGCTCCATGATTTGAAGTTAAAATCCTCAAATATTGTATAATAGTGACTTTTTCACGTTAATCATGTAGTTTGATATTACGTAAATATATTAATTTTTACCAATATTTCGATACTATTTCATGTAGTCTCACGATATGTGATTTGGCTTTCAAATCTCAGAATGTCGCATAATATTGCATTTTAAGCATGTTTTCTCGCATTTTGTTTCGTACGAAAAATCGTCTAATTTAGCAATATTTTGACGTTTCTCATCCACTTTTCCTCTATGTGATTTAAACAAAATATCATTGAATTAGGCAATATTTTGCCGTTTTTCCACGTTTTTGTGAATTTTCAGTCTATGGGTATTAATTCATTATATATACGATAAAAATGATGCAAACTTTTAATTGATTAGATAATAACCTAAAATACTTCATTTTCAATCATCTATTTGTTTCTCGTTAAAATACTGTGTAAGATATTGAAAAGGGGAGAAGTTCTGTTTTTATTGCATATATCGACGTTTCAGCCGGATTAGAGCGGTTTTACGTGTACATCTTCCATCGGTAATATAAACGGAAAATCAAGAACATTTTAGTTAATTCTAATGAAAACACATTGTTTTTTATCATTTGTATTGAAAACAACATTGTCATATGTCTTTTCTTAGATCTAAATAATACGAAACCTCGCTCTATGATTTGAAGTCAAAATCCTCAAATATTGTATAATAGTGACGTTTTCACGTTAATCATGTAGTTTGATATTACGTAAATATATTCATTTTTACCAATATTTCGATACAATTTCATGTAGTATCACGATATGTGATTTGGCCTTCAAATCTCAGAATGTCGCATAATATTCCATTTTAAGCAAGTTTTCTTGCATTTTGTTTCGTACGAAAAATCATCGAATTTAGCAATATTTTGACGTTTATCATCCACTTTTCCTCTATGTGCTTTAAACAAAATATCATCGAATTAGGCAATATTTTGCCGTTTTTCCACGTTTTTGTGAATTTTCAGTTTATGGGTTTAATTCATTATATATACGATAAAAATGATGCAAACACATAATTGATTAGATAATAACCTTAAATACTTCATTTTCAATTATCTATTTGTTTCTCGTTAAAATACTGTGTAAGATATTGAAAAGGGGAGAAGTTCGGTTTTTATTGCATATATCGACGTTTCAGCCGGATTAGAGCGGTTTTACGTGTACATCTTCCATCGGTAAAAAACACCGAAAATCAAGAACTTTTTAGTTAATGCTAATGAAAACACATTGTTTTTTATCATTTGTATTGGAAACAACATTGTCATATGTCTTTTCTTAGATCTAAATAATACGAAACCTCGCTCTATGATTTGAAGTTAAAACCCTCATATATGGTAAAATAGTGACTTTTTTCACGTTTTTCATGTAGTGTGATTTTACGTAAATATATACGTTTTTACCAATATTTCGATACTATTTCATGTAGTATTACGATATGTGATTTGGCCTTCAAATCTCAGAATTTCGCATAATATTGCATTTTAAGCAAGTTTTCTTGCATTTTGTTTTGTACGAAAAATCGTCGAATTTAGCAATATTTTGACGTTTATCATCTCCTTTTCCTTTATGTGATTTAAACAAAATATCATCGAATTAGGCAATATTTTGCCGTTTTTCCACGTTTTTGTGAATTTTCAGTCTATGGGTATTATTCATTATATATACGAAAAAAATGATGCAAACACATAATTGATTAGATAATAACCTTAAATACTTCATTTTCAATCATCTATTTGTTTCTCGTTAAAATACTGAGTAAGATATTAAAAAGGGGAGAAGTTCTGTTTTTATTGCATATATCGACGTTTCAGCCGGATTAGAGCGGTTTTACGTGTACATCTTCCATGGGTAAAATAAACGGAAAATCAAGAACATTTTAGTTAATGCTAATGAAAACACATTGTTTTTTATCATTTGTATTGGAAACATCATTGTCATATGTCTTTTCTTGGATCTAAATAATGCGAAACCTCGCTCTATGATTTGAAGTTAAAATCCTCATATATGGTAAAATAGTGACTTTTTCACGTTTTTCATGTTGTGTGATTTTACGTAAATATATACATTTTTACCAATATTTCGATACTATTTCATGTAGTATCACGATATGTGATTTGGCCTTCAAATCTCAGAATTTCGTATAATATTGCATTTTAAGGAAGTTTTCTTGCATTTTGTTTTGTACGAAAAATCGTCGAATTTAGCAATATTTTGACGTTTATCATCTCCTTTTCCTTTATGTGATTTAAACAAAATATCATCGAATTAGGCAATATTTTGCCGTTTTTCCACGTTTTTGTGAATTTTCAGTTTATGGGTTTAATTCATTATATATACGATAAAAATGATGCAAACACATAATTGATTAGATAGTAACCTTAAATACTTCATTTTCAATCAACTATTTGTTTCTCGTTAAAATACTGAGTAAGATATTAAAAAGGGGAGAAGTTCTGTTTTTATTGCATATATCGACGTTTCAGCCGGATTAGAGCGGTTTTACGTGTACATCTTCCATCGGTAATATAAACGGAAAATCAAGAACATTTTAGTTAATTCTAATGAAAACACATTGTTTTTTATCATTTGTATTGAAAACAACATTGTCATATTTCTTTTCTTGGATCTAAATAATACGAGACTCGCTCCATGATTTGAAGTTAAAATCCTCAAATATTGTATAATAGTGACTTTTTCACGTTAATCATGTAGTTTGATATTACGTAAATATATTAATTTTTACCAATATTTCGATACTATTTCATGTAGTCTCACGATATGTGATTTGGCTTTCAAATCTCAGAATGTCGCATAATATTGCATTTTAAGCATGTTTTCTCGCATTTTGTTTCGTACGAAAAATCGTCTAATTTAGCAATATTTTGACGTTTCTCATCCACTTTTCCTCTATGTGATTTAAACAAAATATCATTGAATTAGGCAATATTTTGCTGTTTTTCCACGTTTTTGTGAATTTTCAGTCTATGGGTATTAATTCATTATATATACGATAAAAATGATGCAAACTTTTAATTGATTAGATAATAACCTAAAATACTTCATTTTCAATCATCTATTTGTTTCTCGTTAAAATACTGTGTAAGATATTGAAAAGGGGAGAAGTTCTGTTTTTATTGCATATATCGACGTTTCAGCCGGATTAGAGCGGTTTTACGTGTACATCTTCCATCGGTAATATAAACGGAAAATCAAGAACATTTTAGTTAATTCTAATGAAAACACATTGTTTTTTATCATTTGTATTGAAAACAACATTGTCATATGTCTTTTCTTAGATCTAAATAATACGAAACCTCGCTCTATGATTTGAAGTCAAAATCCTCAAATATTGTATAATAGTGACGTTTTCACGTTAATCATGTAATTTGATATTACGTAAATATATTCATTTTTACCAATATTTCGATACAATTTCATGTAGTATCACGATATGTGATTTGGCCTTCAAATCTCAGAATGTCGCATAATATTCCATTTTAAGCAAGTTTTCTTGCATTTTGTTTCGTACGAAAAATCATCGAATTTAGCAATATTTTGACGTTTATCATCCACTTTTCCTCTATGTGCTTTAAACAAAATATCATCGAATTAGGCAATATTTTGCCGTTTTTCCACGTTTTTGTGAATTTTCATTTTATGGGTTTAATTCATTATATATACGATAAAAATGATGCAAACACATAATTGATTAGATAATAACCTTAAATACTTCATTTTCAATTATCTATTTGTTTCTCGTTAAAATACTGTGTAAGATATTGAAAAGGGGAGAAGTTCGGTTTTTATTGCATATATCGACGTTTCAGCCGGATTAGAGCGGTTTTACGTGTACATCTTCCATCGGTAAAAAACACCGAAAATCAAGAACTTTTTAGTTAATGCTAATGAAAACACATTGTTTTTTATCATTTGTATTGGAAACAACATTGTCATATGTCTTTTCTTAGATCTAAATAATACGAAACCTCGCTCTATGATTTGAAGTTAAAACCCTCATATATGGTAAAATAGTGAACTTTTTCACGTTTTTCATGTTGTGTGATTTTACGTAAAAATATACGTTTTTACCAATATTTCGATACTATTTCATGTAGTATCACGATATGTGATTTGGCCTTCATATCTCAGAATTTCGCATAATATTGCATTTTAAGCAAGTTTTCTTGCATTTTGTTTTGTACGAAAAATCGTCAAATTTAGCAATATTTCGACGTTTATCACCTCCTTTTCCTTTATGTGATTTAAACAAAATATGATCGAATTAGGCAATATTTTGCCGTTTTTCAACGTTTTTGTGAATTTTCAGTCTATGGGTATTAATTCATTATATATACGATAAAAATGATGCAAACACATAATTGATTAGATAATAACCTTAAATACTTCATTTTCAATCATCTATTTGCTTCTCGTTAAAATACTGTGTAAGATATTGAAAAGGGGAGAAGTTCGGTTTTTATTGCATATATCGACGTTTCAGCTTTATTAGAGCGGTTTTACGTGTACATCTTCCATCGGTAATATAAACGGAAAATCAAGAACATTTTAGTTAATGCTAATGAAAACACATTGTTTTTTATCATTTGTATTGAAAACAACATTGTCATATATCTTTTCTTGGATCTAAATAATACGAAACCTCGCTCTATGATTTGAAGTCAAAATCCTCAAATATTGTATAATAGTGACGTTTTCACGTTAATCATGTAGTTTGATATTACGTAAATATATTCATTTTTACCAATATTTCGATACAATTTCATGTAGTATCACGATATGTGATTTGGCCTTCAAATCTCAGAATGTCGCATAATATTCCATTTTAAGCAAGTTTTCTTGCATTTTGTTTCGTACGAAAAATCATCGAATTTAGCAATATTTTGACGTTTATCATCCACTTTTCCTCTATGTGCTTTAAACAAAATATCATCGAATTAGGCAATATTTTGCCGTTTTTCCACGTTTTTGTGAATTTTCAGTTTATGGGTTTATTTCATTATATATACGATAAAAATGATGCAAACACATAATTGATTAGATAATAACCTTAAATACTTCATTTTCAATCATCTATTTGTTTCTCGTTAAAATACTGTGTAAGATATTGAAAAGGGGAGAAGTTCGGGTTTTATTGCATATATCGACGTTTCTGCCGGATTAGAGCGGTTTTACGTGTACATCTTCCATCGATAATAGAAACGGAAAATCAAGAACATTTTAGATAATGCTAATGAAAACACATTGTTTTTTATCATTTGTATTGGAAACAACATTGTCATATGTCTTTTCTTAGATCTAAATAATACGAAACCTCGCTCTATGATTTGAAGTTAAAACCCTCATATATGGTAAAATAGTGACTTTTTTCACGTTTTTCATGTAGTGTGATTTTACGTAAATATATACGTTTTTACCAATATTTCGATACTATTTCATGTAGTATTACGATAGGTGATTTGGCCTTCAAATCTCAGAATTTCGCATAATATTGCATTTTAAGCAAGTTTTCTTGCATTTTGTTTTGTACGAAAAATCGTCAAATTTAGCAATATTTCGACGTTTATCACCTCCTTTTCCTTTATGTGATTTAAACAAAATATGATCGAATTAGGCAATATTTTGCCGTTTTTCAACGTTTTTGTGAATTTTCAGTCTATGGGTATTAATTCATTATATATACGATAAAAATGATGCAAACACATAATTGATTAGATAATAACCTTAAATACTTCATTTTCAATCATCTATTTGCTTCTCGTTAAAATACTGTGTAAGATATTGAAAAGGGGAGAAGTTCGGTTTTTATTGCATATATCGACGTTTCAGCTTTATTAGAGCGGTTTTACGTGTACATCTTCCATCGGTAATATAAACGGAAAATCAAGAACATTTTAGTTAATGCTAATGAAAACACATTGTTTTTTATCATTTGTATTGAAAACAACATTGTCATATATCTTTTCTTGGATCTAAATAATACGAAACCTCGCTCTATGATTTGAAGTCAAAATCCTCAAGCAGAGGCTCAAGAGAGGGATATAGAGGCTCAAGAGAGTGTTGCAGAGGCTCAAAAGAGTGATGCAGAGGATCATGAGAGTGATGCAGAGGCTAAAGAGAGTGATGAAGAGGCTTAAGAGAGTGATGCAGAGGCTTAAGTGAGGGATGCAGAGGTTCAAGAGAGTGATGCAGAGGCTCAAGAGAGTGAAGAAGATGCTTAGGAGAATGATGCAGAGGCTCAAGAGAGGGATGCAGAGGCTGAAGAGAGTGATACAGATGCTTATGAGAGGGATGCAAAGGATGAAGAGAGTGATGCAGAGGCTCGAGAGAGTGATGCAGAGGCTCAAGAGAGGGATTCAGAGGCTCTAGAGAGGGATGCAGATGCTTAAGAGAGTGATGCAGAGTCTGAAGAGAGTGTTGCAGAAGCTCAAGAGAGGGATGCAGAGGCTCAAGAGAGTGATGCTGAGACTCAAGAAAGTTATGCAGCGGCTCAAGAGAGTGATGCAGAGGCTTAAGAGAGTGATGCAGAGACTTAAGAGAGGGGATGCAGAGGCTGAAGAGAGTGATGCAAACGCTGAAGAGAGTGATGCAGAGGCTTAAGAGAGGGATGCAGAGGCTCAAGAGAGTGATGCAAAGGCTCTATAGAGGGATGCAGAGGCTAATGAGAGGGATGCAGGAGTTCAAGGGAGGGATGCAGAGGCTGAAGAGAATGATGCAGAGGCTTAAGAGAGGGATGCAGAGGCTCAAGAGAGTGATGCAGAGGCTTAAGAGAGGGATGCAGAGGCTCAAGAGAATGATGCAGAGGCTCAAGAGAGTGATGTAGAGGATCAAGAGAGTGATGCAGAGGCTCAAGAGACTGATGCAAAGGATCATGAGAGCGATGCAGAGACTCAAGAGAGTGATGCAGAGGATCAAGAGAGGGAAGCAGAGGCTTAAGAGAGTGATGCAGAGGCCGAAGAGAGTGATGCAGAGGCTTAAGAGAGTGATGCAGGTTCGTATAGTGTTCAAGAGAGGGATGGTTCGTATAGAGGTTCAAGAGAGGGATGCAGAGGCTGAAGAGAATGATGCAGAGGCTTAATCGAGGGATGCAGAGGCTCAAGAGCGTGATGCAGAGGCTCAGGAGAGTGCTGCAAAAGATGCTGCTCAGATGCTCAGATGCTCAAGATGCAGATGCTCAAGAGAGAAAGGCAGAGGTTTAAGAGAGTGATGCAGAGGCTCAAGAGAGTGATGCAAAGGCTCAAGAGAATGATGTAGAGGCTTAAGAGAGGGATGCAGAGGCTCAAGAGAATGATGCAGCGGCTCAAAAGAGTGATGCAGAGGCTCAAAAGAGTGATGCAGAGGATCAAGAGAGGGATACAAAGGCTCAAGAGAGTGATGCAGAGGAACAAGAGAAGGAAGCAGAGGCTTAACAGAGTGATGCAGAGGCTGAAGAGAGTGATGCAGAGTCTTGAGAGAGTGATGCAGAGGCTTAAGAGAGGGATGCAGAGTCTCAGGAGAGTGATGCAGAGGCTTAAGAGAGGGATGCAGAGGCTCAATAGAGTGATGCAGAGGCTGAAGAGAGAGATGCAGAGGCTTAAGAGAGAGATGCAGAGGCTCAAGAGAGTAATGCAGAGGCTCAAGAGAGGGATGCAGAGGCTCAAGAGAGTGATGCAGATGCTCAAGAGAGAAAGGTAGAGGTTTAAGAGAGTGATGAAGAGGCTCAAGAGAGTGATGCAAAGGCTAAAGAGAATGATGTAGAGGCTTAAGAGAGGGATGCAGAGGCTCAAGAGAATGATGGAGCGGCTCAAAAGAAAGATGCAGAGGCTCAAAAGAGTGATGCAGAGGATCAAGAGAGGGATACAAAGGCTTAAGAGAGTGATGCAGAGGATCAAGAGAAGGAAGCAGAGGCTTAACAGAGTGATGCAGAGGCTGAAGAGAGTGATGCAGAGTCTTGAGAGAGGGATGCAGAGGCTTAAGAGAGGGATGCAGAGGCTCAGGAGAGTGATGCAGAGGCTTAAGAGAGGGATGCAGAGGCTCAAGAGAGTGATACAGAGGCTGAAGAGAGAGATGCAGAGGCTTAAGAGAGATATGCAGAGGCTCAAGAGAGTGATACAGAGGCTCAGGAGAGTGATGTAGAGGGTCAAGAGAGTGATGCAGAGGCTCAAGAGAGTGATGCAGAGACTCAGAAGAATGATGCAGAGGATCAAGAGAGGGAAACCGTGGCTTAAGAGAGTGATGCAGAGGCCGAAGAGAGTGATGCAGAGGCTTAAGAGAGTGATGCAGAGGCTGAAGAGAGTGTTGCAGAGGCTTATGAGAGTGATGCAGAGGCTCAAGAGAGGGATGCAGAGGCTCAAGAGAGTGATGCAGACGCTTAATGGAGGGATGAAGAGGCTCAAGAGAGTGATGCAGAGGCTTAAGAGAAGGATGCAGAGGCTCAAGAGAATGATGCAGAGGCTCAAGAAAGTGCTGCAAATGGCTCAAGAGAGTGATGCAGAGGCTAAGGAGAGAAAGGCAGAGGCTTAAGAGAGTGATGCAGAGGCTCAAGAGAGTGATGCAAAGGCTCAAGAGAATGATGTAGAGGCTTAAGAGAGGGGTGCAGAGGCTCAAGAGAATGATGCAGCGGCTCAAAAGAGTGATGCAGAGGCTCAAAAGAGTGATGCAGAGGATCAAGAAAGGGATACAATGGCTCAAGAGAGTGATGCAGAGGATCAAGAGAAGGCTTAACAGAGTGATGCAGAGGCTGAAGAGAGTGATGCAGAGTCTTGAGAGAGGGATGCAGAGGCTTAAGAGAGGGATGCAGAGGCTCAGGAGAGTGATGCAGAGGCTTAAGAGAGGGATGCAGAGGCTCAAGAGAGTGATACAGAGGCTGAAGAGAGAGATGCAGAGGATTAAGAGAGAGATGCAGAGGCTCAAGAGAGTAATGCTGAGGCTCGAGAGAATGATGCAGAGGCTTAAGAGAGGGATGCAGAGACTCTTGAGAGTGATGCTGAGGCTCAAGAGGGATGCAAAGGCTTAAGAGAGTGATGCAAAGGCTCAATAGAGGGATGCAGACGCTCATGAGAGGGATGCAGGAGTTCAAGAGAGTAATGCAGAGGCTCAAGAGAGTGATGCAGAGGCTTAAGAGAGGGATGCAGAGGCTCAAGAGAGTGATGCAGAGGCTTAAGAGAGGGATGCAGAGGCTGAGGAGAATGATGCAGAGGCTCAAGAGAAGGGATTCAGAGGCTCTAGAGAGGGATGCAGAGGCTTAAGAGAGTGATGCAGAGTCTGAAGAGAGTGTTGCAGAGGCTCAAGAGAGGGATGCAGAGGCTTAAGAGAGGGATGCAGAGGCTGAGGAGAATGATGCAGAGGCTCAAGAGAAGGGATTCAGAGGCTCTAGAGAGGGATGCAGAGGCTTAAGAGAGTGATGCAGAGTCTGAAGAGAGTGTTGCAGAGGCTCAAGAGAGGGATGCAGAGGCTCAAGAGAGTGATGCAGAGACTCAGAGATATATGCAGAGGCTCAAGAGAGTGATGCAGAGGCTTACGAGAGTGATGTAGAGGTTTAAGAGAGTGACGCTGAGGCTCAAGAGAGTGATGCAGAGGATCATGAGAGTGATGCAGAGGCTAAAGAGAGTGATGAAGAGGCTTAACAGAGTGATGCAGAGGCTTAAGTGAGGGATGCAGAGGTTCAAGAGAGTGATGCAGAGGCTCATGAGTGTGATGCAGATGCTTAGGAGAATGATGCAGAGGCTCAAGAGAGGGATGCAGAGGCTGAAGAGAGTGATGTAGATGCTCAAGAGAGGGATGCAAAGGATGAAGAGAGTGATGCAGAGGCTCGAGAGAGTGATGCAGAGGCTCAAGAGAGGGATTCAGAGGCTCTAGAGAGGGATGCAGAGGCTCAGGAGAGTGATGCAGAGGCTTAAGAGAGGGATGCAGAGGCTCAAGAGAGTGATACAGAGGCTGAAGAGATAGATGCAGAGGCTTAAGAGAGAGATGCAGAGGCTCAAGAGAGTAATGCAGAGGCTCAAGAGAATGATGCAGAAGCTTAAGAGAGGGATGCAGAGACTCTTGAGAGTGATGCAGAGGCTCAAGAGGGATGCAAAGGCTTAAGAGAGTGATGCAAAGGCTCAATAGAGGGATGCAGAGGCTCATGAGAGAGATGCAGGAGTTCAAGAGAGTAATGCAGAGGCTCAAGAGAGTGATGCAGAGGCTTAAGAGAGGGATGCAGAGGCTCAAGAGAGTGATGCAGAGGCTTAAGAGAGGGATGCAGAGGCTCAAGAGAATGATGCAGAGGCTCAAGAGAGGGATGCTGAGGCTCCAGAGAGGGATGCAGAGGCTCAAGAGAGTGATGCAGAGGCTGGAGAGAGTGATGCAGAGGCTCAAGAGAGTGATGCAGAGGCTTAATCGAGGGATGCAGAGGCTCAAGAGCGTGATGCAGAGGCTCAGGAGAGTGCTGCAAAAGATGCTGCTCAGATGCTCAGATGCTCAAGATGCAGATGCTCAAGAGAGAAAGGCAGAGGTTTAAGAGAGTGATGCAGAGGCTCAAGAGAGTGATGCAAAGGCTCAAGAGAATGATGTAGAGGCTTAAGAGAGGGATGCAGAGGCTCAAGAGAATGATGCAGCGGCTCAAAAGAGTGATGCAGAGGCTCAAAAGAGTGATGCAGAGGATCAAGAGAGGGATACAAAGGCACAAGAGAGTGATGCAGAGGAACAAGAGAAGGAAGCAGAGGCTTAACAGAGTGATGCAGAGGCTGAAGAGAGTGATGCAGAGTCTTGAGAGAGTGATGCAGAGGCTTAAGAGAGGGATGCAGAGTCTCAGGAGAGTGATGCAGAGGCTTAAGAGAGGGATGCAGAGGCTCAATAGAGTGATGCAGAGGCTGAAGAGAGAGATGCAGAGGCTTAAGAGAGAGATGCAGAGGCTCAAGAGAGTAATGCAGAGGCTCAAGAGAATGATGCAGAAGCTTAAGAGAGGGATGCAGAGACTCTTGAGAGTGATGCAGAGGCTCAAGAGGGATGCAAAGGCTTAAGAGAGTGATGCAAAGGCTCAATAGAGGGATGCAGAGGCTCATGAGAGAGATGCAGGAGTTCAAGAGAGTAATGCAGAGGCTCAAGAGAGTGATGCAGAGGCTTAAGAGAGGGATGCAGAGGCTCAAGAGAGTGATGCAGAGGCTTAAGAGAGGGATGCAGAGGCTCAAGAGAATGATGCAGAGGCTCAAGAGAGGGATGCTGAGGCTCCAGAGAGGGATGCAGAGGCTCAAGAGAGTGATGCAGAGGCTGGAGAGAGTGATGCAGAGGCTCAAGAGAGTGATGCAGAGGCTTAATCGAGGGATGCAGAGGCTCAAGAGCGTGATGCAGAGGCTCAGGAGAGTGCTGCAAAAGATGCTGCTCAGATGCTCAAGATGCAGATGCTCAAGAGAGAAAGGCAGAGGTTTAAGAGAGTGATGCAGAGGCTCAAGAGAGTGATGCAAAGGCTCAAGAGAATGATGTAGAGGCTTAAGAGAGGGATGCAGAGGCTCAAGAGAATGATGCAGCGGCTCAAAAGAGTGATGCAGAGGCTCAAAAGAGTGATGCAGAGGATCAAGAGAGGGATACAAAGGCACAAGAGAGTGATGCAGAGGAACAAGAGAAGGAAGCAGAGACTTAACAGAGTGATGCAGAGGCTGAAGAGAGTGATGCAGAGTCTTGAGAGAGTGATGCAGAGGCTTAAGAGAGGGATGCAGAGTCTCAGGAGAGTGATGCAGAGGCTTAAGAGAGGGATGCAGAGGCTCAATAGAGTGATGCAGAGGCTGAAGAGAGAGATGCAGAGGCTTAAGAGAGAGATGCAGAGGCTCAAGAGAGTAATGCAGAGGCTCAAGAGAGGGATGCAGAGGCTCAAGAGAGTGATGCAGATGCTCAAGAGAGAAAGGCAGAGGTTTAAGAGAGTGATAAAGAGGCTCAAGAGAGTGATGCAAAGGCTAAAGAGAATGATGTAGAGGCTTAAGAGAGGGATGCAGAGGCTCAAGAGAATGATGGAGCGGCTCAAAAGAAAGATGCAGAGGCTCAAAAGAGTGATGCAGAGGATCAAGAGAGGGATACAAAGGCTTAAGAGAGTGATGCAGAGGATCAAGAGAAGGAAGCAGAGGCTTAACAGAGTGATGCAGAGGCTGAATAGAGTGATGCAGAGTCTTGAGAGAGGGATGCAGAGGCTTAAGAGAGGGATGCAGAGGCTCAGGAGAGTGATGCAGAGGCTTAAGAGAGGGATGCAGAGGCTCAAGAGAGTGATACAGAGGCTGAAGAGAGAGATGCAGAGGCTTAAGAGAGATATGCAGAGGCTCAAGAGAGTGATACAGAGGCTCAAGAGAGTGATGTAGAGGGTCAAGAAAGTGATGCAGAGGCTCAAGAGAGTGATGCAGAGACTCAGAAGAATGATGCAGAGGATCAAGAGAGGGAAGCCGTGGCTTAAGAGAGTGATGCAGAGGCCGAAGAGAGTGATGCAGAGGCTTAAGAGAGTGATGCAGAGGCTGAAGAGAGTGTTGCAGAGGCTTATGAGAGTGATGCAGAGGCTCAAGAGAGGGATGCAGAGGCTCAAGAGAGTGATGCAGACGCTTAATGGAGGGATGAAGAGGCTCAAGAGAGTGATGCAGAGGCATAAGAGAAGGATGCAGAGGCTCAAGAGAATGATGCAGAGGCTCAAGAAAGTGCTGCAAATGGCTCAAGAGAGTGATGCAGAGGCTAAGGAGAGAAAGGCAGAGGCTTAAGAGAGTGATGCAGAGGCTCAAGAGAGTGATGCAAAGGCTCAAGAGAATGATGTAGAGGCTTAAGAGAGGGGTGCAGAGGCTCAAGAGTATGATGCAGCGGCTCAAAAGAGTGATGCAGAGGCTCAAAAGAGTGATGCAGAGGATCAAGAAAGGGATACAAAGGCTCAAGAGAGTGATGCAGAGGATCAAGAGAAGGCTTAACAGAGTGATGCAGAGGCTGAAGAGAGTGATGCAGAGTCTTGAGAGAGGGATGCAGAGGCTTAAGAGAGGGATGCAGAGGCTCAGGAGAGTGATGCAGAGGCTTAAGAGAGGGATGCAGAGGCTCAAGAGAGTGATACAGAGGCTGAAGAGAGAGATGCAGAGGCTTAAGAGAGAGATGCAGAGGCTCAAGAGAGTAATGCAGAGGCTCAAGAGAATGATGCAGAGGCTTAAGAGAGGGATGCAGAGACTCTTGAGAGTGATGCTGAGGCTCAAGAGGGATGCAAAGGCTTAAGAGAGTGATGCAAAGGCTGAATAGAGGGATGCAGACGCTCATGAGAGGGATGCAGGAGTTCAAGAGAGTAATGCAGAGGCTCAAGAGAGTGATGCAGAGGCTTAAGAGAGGGATGCAGAGGCTCAAGAGAGTGATGCAGAGGCTTAAGAGAGGGATGCAGAGGCTCAAGAGAATGATGCAGAGGCTCAAGAGAGGGATGCTGAGGCTCCAGAGAGGGATGCAGAGGCTCAAGAGAGTGATGCAGAGGCTTAAGAGAGGGATGCAGAGGCTGAGGAGAATGCTGCAGAGGCTCAAGAGAAGGGATTCAGAGGCTCTAGAGAGGGATGCAGAGGCTTAAGAGAGTGATGCAGAGTCTGAAGAGAGTGTTGCAGAGGCTCAAGAGAGGGATGCAGAGGCTTAAGAGAGGGATGCAGAGGCTGAGGAGAATGATGCAGAGGCTCAAGAGAAGGGATTCAGAGGCTCTAGAGAGGGATGCAGAGGCTTAAGAGAGTGATGCAGAGTCTGAAGAGAGTGTTGCAGAGGCTCAAGAGAGGGATGCAGAGGCTCAAGAGAGTGATGCAGAGACTCAAGAGATATATGCAGAGGCTCAAGAGAATGATGCAGAGACTTACGAGAGTGATGTATAGGCTTAAGAGAGGGACGCTGAGGCTCAACAGAGTGATGCAGAGGCTCAAGAGAGTGATGTAGAGGCTCAAGAGAGTGATGCAGAGGCTCAAGAGAGTGATGCAGAGGATCATGAGAGTGATGCAGAGGCTAAAGAGAGTGATGAAGAGGCTTAAGAGAGTGATGCAGAGGCTTAAGTGAGGGATGCAGAGGTTCAAGAGAGTGATGCAGAGGCTCAAGAGAGTGATGCAGATGCTTAGGAGAATGATGCAGAGGCTCAAGAGAGGGATGCAGAGGCTGAAGAGAGTGATGTAGATGCTCAAGAGAGGGATGCAAAGGATGAAGAGAGTGATGCAGAGGCCCGAGAGAGTGATGCAGAGGCTCAAGAGAGGGATTCAGAGGCTCTAGAGAGGGATGCAGAGGCTCAGGAGAGTGATGCAGAGGCTTAAGAGAGGGATGCAGAGGCTCAAGAGAGTGATACAGAGGCTGAAGAGAGAGATGCAGAGGCTTAAGAGAGATATGCAGAGGCTCAAGAGAGTGATACAGAGGCTCAAGAGAGTGATGTAGAGGGTCAAGAAAGTGATGCAGAGGCTCAAGAGAGTGATGCAGAGACTCAGAAGAATGATGCAGAGGATCAAGAGAGGGAAGCCGTGGCTTAAGAGAGTGATGCAGAGGCCGAAGAGAGTGATGCAGAGGCTTAAGAGAGTGATGCAGAGGCTGAAGAGAGTGTTGCAGAGGCTTATGAGAGTGATGCAGAGGCTCAAGAGAGGGATGCAGAGGCTCAAGAGAGTGATGCAGACGCTTAATGGAGGGATGAAGAGGCTCAAGAGAGTGATGCAGAGGCATAAGAGAAGGATGCAGAGGCTCAAGAGAATGATGCAGAGGCTCAAGAAAGTGCTGCAAATGGCTCAAGAGAGTGATGCAGAGGCTAAGGAGAGAAAGGCAGAGGCTTAAGAGAGTGATGCAGAGGCTCAAGAGAGTGATGCAAAGGCTCAAGAGAATGATGTAGAGGCTTAAGAGAGGGGTGCAGAGGCTCAAGAGTATGATGCAGCGGCTCAAAAGAGTGATGCAGAGGCTCAAAAGAGTGATGCAGAGGATCAAGAAAGGGATACAAAGGCTCAAGAGAGTGATGCAGAGGATCAAGAGAAGGCTTAACAGAGTGATGCAGAGGCTGAAGAGAGTGATGCAGAGTCTTGAGAGAGGGATGCAGAGGCTTAAGAGAGGGATGCAGAGGCTCAGGAGAGTGATGCAGAGGCTTAAGAGAGGGATGCAGAGGCTCAAGAGAGTGATACAGAGGCTGAAGAGAGAGATGCAGAAGCTTAAGAGAGAGATGCAGAGGCTCAAGAGAGTAATGCAGAGGCTCAAGAGAATGATGCAGAGGCTTAAGAGAGGGATGCAGAGACTCTTGAGAGTGATGCTGAGGCTCAAGAGGGATGCAAAGGCTTAAGAGAGTGATGCAAAGGCTGAATAGAGGGATGCAGACGCTCATGAGAGGGATGCAGGAGTTCAAGAGAGTAATGCAGAGGCTCAAGAGAGTGATGCAGAGGCTTAAGAGAGGGATGCAGAGGCTCAAGAGAGTGATGCAGAGGCTTAAGAGAGGGATGCAGAGGCTCAAGAGAATGATGCAGAGGCTCAAGAGAGGGATGCTGAGGCTCCAGAGAGGGATGCAGAGGCTCAAGAGAGTGATGCAGAGGCTTAAGAGAGGGATGCAGAGGCTGAGGAGAATGCTGCAGAGGCTCAAGAGAAGGGATTCAGAGGCTCTAGAGAGGGATGCAGAGGCTTAAGAGAGTGATGCAGAGTCTGAAGAGAGTGTTGCAGAGGCTCAAGAGAGGGATGCAGAGGCTTAAGAGAGGGATGCAGAGGCTGAGGAGAATGATGCAGAGGCTCAAGAGAAGGGATTCAGAGGCTCTAGAGAGGGATGCAGAGGCTTAAGAGAGTGATGCAGAGTCTGAAGAGAGTGTTGCAGAGGCTCAAGAGAGGGATGCAGAGGCTCAAGAGAGTGATGCAGAGACTCAAGAGATATATGCAGAGGCTCAAGAGAATGATGCAGAGACTTACGAGAGTGATGTATAGGCTTAAGAGAGGGACGCTGAGGCTCAACAGAGTGATGCAGAGGCTCAAGAGAGTGATGTAGAGGCTCAAGAGAGTGATGCAGAGGCTCAAGAGAGTGATGCAGAGGATCATGAGAGTGATGCAGAGGCTAAAGAGAGTGATGAAGAGGCTTAAGAGAGTGATGCAGAGGCTTAAGTGAGGGATGCAGAGGTTCAAGAGAGTGATGCAGAGGCTCAAGAGAGTGATGCAGATGCTTAGGAGAATGATGCAGAGGCTCAAGAGAGGGATGCAGAGGCTGAAGAGAGTGATGTAGATGCTCAAGAGAGGGATGCAAAGGATGAAGAGAGTGATGCAGAGGCCCGAGAGAGTGATGCAGAGGCTCAAGAGAGGGATTCAGAGGCTCTAGAGAGGGATGCAGAGGCTCAGGAGAGTGATGCAGAGGCTTAAGAGAGGGATGCAGAGGCTCAAGAGAGTGATACAGAGGCTGAAGAGATAGATGCAGAGGCTTAAGAGAGATATGCAGAGGCTCAAGAGAGTAATGCAGAGGCTCAAGAGAATGATGCAGAAGCTTAAGAGAGGGATGCAGAGACTCTTGAGAGTGATGCAGAGGCTCAAGAGGGATGCAAAGGCTTAGGAGAGTGATGCAAAGGCTCAATAGAGAGATGCAGAGGCTCATGAGAGGGATGCAGGAGTTCAAGAGAGTAATGCAGAGGCTCAAGAGAGTGATGCAGAGGCTTAAGAGAGGGATGCAGAGGCTCAAGAGAGTGATGCAGAGGCTTAAGAGAGGGATGCAGAGGCTCAAGAGAATGATGCAGAGGCTCAAGAGAGGGATGCTGAGGCTCCAGAGAGGGATGCAGAGGCTCAAGAGAGTGATGCAGAGGCTGAAGAGAGTGATGCAGAGGCTCAAGAGAGTGATGCAGAGGCTTAAGAGAGGGATGCAGAGGCTGAGGAGAATGATGCAGAGGCTCAAGAGAGGGATTCAGAGGCTCAAGAGAGGGATGCAGAGGCTTAAGAGAGTGATGCAGAGTCTGAAGAGTGTGTTGCAGAGGCTCAAGAGAGGGATGCAGAGGCTCAAGAGAGTGATGCAGAGACTCAAGAGATATATGCAGAGGCTCAAGAGAGGGATGCAGAGGCTCAAAAGAGTGATGTAGAGGCTCAAGAGAGTGATGCAGAGGCTTAAGAGAGTGATGCAGAGTCTGAAGAGTGTGTTGCAGAGGCTCAAGAGAGTGATGCAGAGGCTTAAGAGAGTGATGCAGAGTCTGAAGAGTGTGTTGCAGAGGCTCAAGAGAGGGATGCAGAGGCTCAAAAGAGTGATGTAGAGGCTCAAGAGAGTGATGCAGAGGCTCAAGAGAGTGATGCAGAGGATCATGAGAGTGATGCAGAGGCTAAAGAGAGTGATGAAGAGGCTTAAGAGAGTGATGCAGGGGCTTAAGTGAGGGATGCAGAGGTTCAAGAGAGTGATGCAGAGGCTCAAGAGAGTGATGCAGATGCTTAGGAGAATGATGCAGAGGCTCAAGAGAGGGATGCAGAGGCTGAAGAGAGTTATGTAGATGCTCAAGAGAGGGATGCAAAGGATGAAGAGAGTGATGCAGAGGCTCGAGAGAGTGATGCAGAGGTTCAAGAGAGGGATTCAGAGGCTCTAGAGAGGGATGCAGAGGCTTAAGAGAGTGATGCAGAGTCTGAAGAGAGTGTTGCAGAAGCTCAAAAGAGGGATGCAGAGGCTCAAGAGAGTGATGCAGAGACTCAGAAGAATGATGCAGAGGATCAAGAAAGGGAAGCCGAGGCTTAAGAGAGTGATGCAGAGGCCGAAGAGAGTTATGCAGAGGCTTAAGAGAGTGATGCAGAGGCTGAAGAGAGTGTTGCAGAGGATTATGAGAGTGATGCAGACGCTTAATGGAGGGATGAAGAGGCTAATGAGAGTGATGCAGAGGCTTAAGAGAAGGATGCAGAGGCTCAAGAGAATGATGCAGAGGCTCAAAAAAGTGCTGCAAATGGCTCAAGAGAGTGATGCAGAGGCTAAGGAGAGAAAGGCAGAGGCTTACGAGAGTGATGCAGAGGCTCAAGAGAGTGATGCAAAGGCTCAAAGGAATGATGTAGAGGCTTAAGAGAGGGGTGCAGAGGCTCAAGAGAATGATGCAGCGGCTCAAAAGAGTGATGCAGAGGCTCAAAAGAGTGATGCAGAGGATCAAGAGAGGGATACAAAGGCTCAAGGATGTGATGCAGAGGATCAAGAGAAGGAAGGAGAGGCTTAAGAGAGGGATGCTGAGGCACAAGAGAATGATGCAGAGGCTCAAGAGAGTGATGCAGAGGATTAGGAGAGGGATGCAAAGGCTTAAGAGAGTGATGAAGAGGCTCAAGAGAGTGATACAGAGGCTCAAGAGAGTGATGTAGAGGGTTAAGAGAGTGATGCAGAGGCTCAAGAGAGTGATGCAGAGACTCAGAAGAATGATGCAGAGGATCAAGAGAGGGAAGCCGAGGCTTAAGAGAGTGATGCAGAGGCCGAAGAGAGTGATGCAGAGGCTTAAGAGAGTGATGCAGAGGCTGAAGAGAGTGTTGCAGAGGCTTATGAGAGTGATGCAGAGGCTCAAGAGAGGGATGCAGAGGCTCAAGAGAGTGATGCAGACGCTTAATGGAGGGATGAAGAGGCTCAAGAGAGTGATGCAGAGGCTTAAGAGAAGGATGCAGAGGCTCAAGAGAATGATGCAGAGGCTCAAGAAAGTGCTGCAAATGGATCAAGAGAGTGATGCAGAGGCTAAGGAGAGAAAGGCAGAGGCTTAAGAGAGTGATGCAGAGGCTCAAGAGAGTGATGCAAAGGCTCAAGAGAATGATGTAGAGGCTTAAGAGAGGGGTGCAGAGGCTCAAGAGAATGATGCAGCGGCTCAAAAGAGTGATGCCGAGGCTCAAAAGAGTGATGCAGAGGATCAAGAGAGGGATACAAAGGCTCAAGAGAGTGATGCAGAGGATCAAGAGATGGAAGCAGATGCTTAGGAGAATGATGCAGAGGCTCAAGAGAGGGATGCAGAGGCTGAAGAGAGTGATGTAGATGCTCAAGAGAGGGATGCAAAGGATGAAGAAAGTGATGCAGAGGCTCGAGAGAGTGATGCAGAGGCTCAAGAGAGGGATTCAGAGGCTCTAGAGAGGGATGCAGAGGCTTAAGAGAGTGATGCAGAGTCTGAAGAGCGTGTTGCAGAAGCTCAAAAGAGGGATGCAGAGGCTCAAGAGAGTGATGCAGAGACTCAAGAGAGTTATGCAGAGGCTCAAGAGAGTGATGCAGAGGCTTACGTGACTGATGCAAAGGCTCAAGAGAGGGATGTAGATGCTCAAGAGAGTGATGCAGAAGCTCAAGAGAGTGATGCTGAGGCTTAAGAGAGTGATGCAAAGGCTTAAGAGAGGGGATGCAGAGGCTGAAGAGAGTGATGCAGAGGCTGAAGAGAGAGATGCAGAGGCTTAAGACAGGGATGCAGAGGTTCAAGAGAGGGATGCAGAGACTCTTGAGAGTGATGCAGAGGCTCAAGAGAGGGATGCAGAGGCTTAAGAGAGTGATGCAAAGGCTCTATAGAGGGATACAGAGGCTCAAGAGAGTGATTCAGAGGCTTTGGAGAGTGGTGAGTGGCTTAGGAGAGTGAGGTAGAGGTTTAGGAGAGGGATGCTGAGGCTCCAGAGAGGGATACAGAGGCTGAAGAGAGTGATGCAGAGGCTGAAGAGAGTGATGCAGAGGCTCAAGAGAGTGATGCAGAGGCTAAAGAGAGGGATGCAGAGGCTGAGGAGAATGATGCAGAGGCTCAATAGAGGGATTCAGAGGCTCTAGAGAGGGATGCAGAGGCTTAAGAGAGTGATGCAGAGTCTGAAGAGAGTGCTGCAGAGGATCAAGAGAGGTATGCAGAGGCTCAAGAGAGTGATGCAGAGACTCAAGAGATATATGCAGAGGCTCAAGAGAGTGATGCAGAGGCTTAAGAGAGTTACGCTGAGGCTCAACAGAGTGATGCAGAGGCTCAAGAGAGTGATTTAGAGGCTCAAGAGAGTGATGCAGAGGCTCAAGAGAGTGATGCAGAGGATCATGAGAGTGATGCAGAGGCTAAAGAGAGTGATGAAGAGGCTTAAGAGAGTGACGCAGAGGCTTAAGTGAGGGATGCAGAGGTTCAAGAGAGTGATGCAGAGGCTCAAGAGAGTGATGCAGATGTTAGGAGAATGATGCAGAGGCTCAAGAGAGGGATGCAGAGGCTGAAGAGAGTAATGTAGATGCTCAAGAGAGGGATGCAAAGGATGAAGAGAGTGATGCAGAGGCTCGAGAGAGTGATGCAGAGGCTCGAGAGAGTGATGCAGAGGCTCAAGAGAGTGATGCAGAGACTCAAGAGAGTTATGCAGAGGCTCAAGAGAGTTATGCAGAGGCTTACGAGACTGATGCAAAGGCTCAAGAGAGTGATGCAGAAGCTCAAGAGAGTGATGCTGAGGCTTAAGAGAGTGATGCAGAGGCTTAAGAGAGGGGATGCAGAGGCTGAAGAGAGTGATGCAGAGGCTGAAGAGAGTGATGCAGAGGCTTAAGAGAGGGATGCAGAGGTTCAAGAGAGGGATGCAGAGGCTCAAGAGAGGGATGCAGGAGCTCCAGAGAGAGATGCAGAGGCTCAATAGAGGGATGCAGAGACTCTTGAGAGTGATGCAGAGGCTCAAGAGAGGGATGCAGAGGCTTAAGAGAGTGATGCAAAGGCTCTATAGAGGGATACAGAGGCTCAAGAGAGTGATTCAGAGGCTTACGAGAGTGGTGAGTGGCTTAGGAGAGTGAGGTAGAGGTTTAGGAGAGGGATGCACAGGCTCAAGAGAGTGATGCAGAGGCTTAAGAGGATGATGCAGAGGCTCAAGAGAGTGATGCAGAGGCTCATGAGAGGCATGCAGGGGCTCAAGAGAGTGATGCAGAGGCTCATGAGAGGCATGCAGGGGCTCATGAGAGGCATGCAGGGGTTCAAGAGAGTGATGCAGAGGCTCGAGAGAGTGATGCAGAGGCTTAAGAGAGGGATGCAGAGGCTGAGGAGAATGATGCAGAGGCTCAAGAGAGCGATTCAGAGGCTCTAGAGAGGGTTGCAGAGGCTTAAGAGAGTGATGCAGAGTCTGTAGAGAGTGTTGCAGAGGCTCAAGAGAGGGATGCAGAGGCTCAAGAGAGTGATGCAGAGACTCAAGAGATATATGCAGAGGCTCAAGAGAGTGATGCAGAGGCTTACGAGAGTGATGCAGAGGCTTAAGAGAGTGACGCTGAGGCTCAACATAGTGATGCAGAGGCTCAAGAGAGTGATGTAGACGCTCAAGAGAGTGATGCAGAGGCTCAAGAGAGTGATGCAGAGGATCATGAGAGTGATGCAGAGGATAAAGAGAGTGATGAAGAGGCTTAAGAGAGTGATGCAGAGGCTTAAGTGAGGGATGCAGAGGTTCAAGAGTGTGATGCAGAGGCTCAAGAGAGTGATGCAGATGCTTAGGAGAATGATGCAGAGGCTCAAGAGAGGGATGCAGAGGCTGAAGAGAGTGATGTAGATGCTCAAGAGAGGGATGCAAAGGATGAAGAAAGTGATGCAGAGGCTCAAGAGAGGGATTCAGAGGCTCTAGAGAGGGATGCAGAGGCTTAAGAGAGTGATGCAGAGTCTGAAGAGAGTGTTGCAGAAGCTCAAAAGAGGGATGCAGAGGCTCAAGAGAGTGATGCAGAGACTCAAGAGATTTATGCAGAGGCTCAAGAGAGTGATGCAGAGGTTTACGAGACTGATGCAAAGGCTCAAGAGAGGGATGTAGATGCTCAAGAGAGTGATGCAGAAGCTCAAGAGAGTGATGCTGAGGCTTAAGAGAGTGATGCAGAGGCTTAAGAGAGGGGATGCAGAGGCTGAAGAGAGTGATGCAGAGGCTGAAGAGAGTGATGCAGAGGCTTAAGACAGGGATGCAGAGGTTCAAGAGAGGGATGCAGAGGCTCAGGAGAGAGATGCAGGGGCTCCAGAGAGAGATGCAGAGGCTCAAAAGAGGGATGCAGAGACTCTTGAGAGTGATGCAGAGGCTCAAGAGAGGGATGCAGAGGCTTAAGAGAGTGATGCAAAGGCTCTATAGAGGGATACAGAGGCTCAAGAGAGTGATTCAGAGGCTTACGAGAGTGGTGAGTGGCTTAGGAGAGTGAGGTAGAGGTTTAGGAGAGGGATGCACAGGCTCAAGAGAGTGATGCAGAGGCTTAAGAGGATGATGCAGAGGCTCAAGAGAGTGATGCAGAGGCTCAAGAGAGGTATGCAGGGGCTCAAGAGAGTGATGCAGAGGCCTGAGAGAGTTATGCAGTGGCCTCAAGAGAGGGATTCAGAGGCTCAAGAGAGTGATGCAGAGGCCTCAAGAGAGGGATTCAGAGGCTTAAGAGAGTGATTCAGAGGCTTTCGAGAGTGATGCAGAGGCTTAGAAGAGTGAGGTAGAGGATTAGGAGAGGGATGCAGAGGCTCAAGTGAGTGATGCAGAGGCTTAAGTGGATGATGCAGAGGCTCAAGAGAGTGATGCAGAGGCTCAAGAGAGGGATGCAGGGGCTCAAGAGAATGATGTAGAGGCTTAAGAGAGGGATGCTGAGGCACAAGAGAATGATGCAGAGGCTCAAGAGAGTGATGCAGAGAATTAGGAGAGGGATGCAGAGGCTTAAGAGAGTGATGCAGAGGCTCAAGAGAGTGATACAGTGGCTCAAGAGTGATGTAGAGGGTCAAGAGAGTGATGCAGAGGCTTAAGAGAGTGATGCAGAGGCTGAAGAGAGTGATGCAGAGGCTTAAGAGAGTGATGCAGAGGCTTAAGAGAGTGATGCAGAGGCTTAGAAGAGGGATGCAGAGGCTTACGAGAGTGATGCAGAGGATCAAGTGAGTGATGCAGAGGCTCGAGAGAGTTATGCAGAGGCCTCAAGAGAGGGATTCCGAGGCTTAAGAGAGTGATGCAGAGGCCTCAAGAGAGGGATTTTGAGGCTTAAGAGAGGGATGAAAAGGCTGAAAAAAGTGATGCAGAGGCTCAAGAGAGGGATGCAGAGGCTCAAGAGAGTGATTCAGAGGCTTACGAGAGTGATGTAGAGGTTTAGGAGAGGGATGCAGATGCTTAAGAGGATGATGCAGAGGCTCAAGAGAGTGATGCAGAGGCTCAAGAGAGTGATGCAGAGGCTTAAGAGAGGGATGCAGAGGCTCAAGAGAGTGATGCAGAGGCTTAAGAGAGGGATGCAGAGGCTCAAGAGAATGATGCAGAGGCTCAAGAGAAGGAAGCTGAGGCTCCAGAGAGGGATGCAGAGGCTCAAGAGAGTGATGCAGAGGCTGAAGAGAGTGATGCAGAGGCTCAAGAGAGTGATGCAGAGGCTTAAGAGAGGGATGCAGAGGCTGAGGAGAATGATGCAGAGGCTCAAGAGAGCGATTCAGAGGCTCTAGAGAGGGATGCAGAGGCTTAAGAGAGTGATGCAGAGTCTGTAGAGAGTGTTGCAGAGGCTCAAGAGAGGGATGCAGAGGCTCAAGAGAGTGATGCAGAGACTCAAGAGATATATGCAGAGGCTCAAGAGAGTGATGCAGAGGCTTACGAGAGTGATGCAGAGGCTTAAGAGAGTGACGCTGAGGCTCAAGAGAGTGATGCAGAGGCTCAAGAGAGTGATGTAGAGGCTCAAGAGAGTGATGCAGAGGCTCAAGAGAGTGATGCAGAGGATCATGAGAGTGATGCAGAGGCTAAAGAGAGTGATGAAGAGGCTTAAGAGAGTGATGCAGAGGCTTAAGTGAGGGATGCAGATGCTTAGGAGAATGATGCAGAGGCTCAAGAGAGGGATGCAGAGGCTGAAGAGAGTGATGTAGAAGCTCAAGAGAGGGATGCAAAGGATGAAGAAAGTGATGCAGAGGCTCAAGAGAGGGATTCAGAGGCTCTAGAGAGGGATGCAGAGGCTTAAGAGAGTGATGCAGAGTCTGAAGAGAGTGTTGCAGAAGCTCAAAAGAGGGATGCAGAGGCTCAAGAGAGTGATGCAGAGACTCAAGAGAGTTATGCAGAGGCTCAAGAGAGTGATGCAGAGGTTTACGAGACTGATGCAAAGGCTCAAGAGAGGGATGTAGATGCTCAAGAGAGTGATGCAGAAGCTCAAGAGAGTGATGCTGAGGCTTAAGAGAGTGATGCAGAGGCTTAAGAGAGGGGATGCAGAGGCTGAAGAGAGTGATGCAGAGGCTGAAGAGAGTGATGCAGAGGCTTAAGGCAGGGATGCAGAGGTTCAAGAGAGGGATGCAGAGGCTCAGGAGAGGGATGCAGGGGCTCCAGAGAGAGATGCAGAGGCTCAAAAGAGGGATGCAGAGACTCTTGAGAGTGATGCAGAGGCTCAAGAGAGGGATGCAGAGGCTTAAGAGAGTGATGCAAAGGCTCTATAGAGGGATACAGAGGCTCAAGAGAGTGATTCAGAGGCTTACGAGAGTAGTGAGTGGCTTAGGAGAGTGAGGTAGAGGTTTAGGAGAGGGATGCACAGGCTCAAGAGAGTGATGCAGAGGCTTAAGAGGATGATGCAGAGGCTCAAGAGAGTGATGCAGAGGCTCAAGAGAGGTATGCAGGGGCTCAAGAGAGTGATGCAGAGGCCTGAGAGAGTTATGCAGTGGCCTCAAGAGAGGGATTCAGAGGCTCAAGAGAGTGATGCAGAGGCCTCAAGAGAGGGATTCAGAGGCTTAAGAGAGTGATTCAGAGGCTTTCGAGAGTGATGCAGAGGCTTAGAAGAGTGAGGTTGAGGATTAGGAGAGGGATGCAGAGGCTCAAGTGAGTGATGCAGAGGCTTAAGAGGATGATGCAGAGGCTCAAGAGAGTGATGCAGAGGCTCAAGAGAGGGATGCAGGGGCTCAAGAGAATGATGTAGAGGCTTAAGAGAGGGATGCTGAGGCACAAGAGAATGATGCAGAGGCTCAAGAGAGTGATGCAGAGGATTAGGAGAGGGATGCAGAGGCTTAAGAGAGTGATGCAGAGGCTCAAGAGAGTGATACAGAGGCTCAAGAGAGTGATGTAGAGGGTCAAGAGAGTGATGCAGAGGCTCAAGAGAGGGATGCAGAGGCTCAAGTGAGGGATGCAGAGGCACAAGAGAAGCTGCATCCCTCTCTTGAGCCTCTGCTTCATTCTCAAGAGCCTCTGCATCCCTTACTTGAGCCTCTGCATCCCTCTCTTGAGCGTTTGCATCCCTCTCTTTAGCCTCTGCATCCCTCTCTCAAGCCTCTACATCACTCTCTTAAGCCGCTGCATCACTCTTGTAAGCCTCTGAATCACTCTCTTGAGCCTCTGCATCCCTCTCTTGAGCCTCTGCATCACTCTCTTAAGCCTCTGCATCACTCTCTTAAGCCTCTGAATTCCTCTCTTGAGGCCTCTGCATAACTCTTTCGAGCCTCTGCATCACTCTCTTTATCCTCTTCATCTCTCTCGTAAGCCTCTGAATCACTCTCTTGAGCCTCTGCATCCCTCTCTTGAGCTTCTGCATCCCTCTCTTAAGCCTCTGCATCACTCTCTTAAGCCTCTGCATCACTCTCTAGAGCCTCTGCATCACTCTCTTAAGCCTCTGCTTCTCCTCTTGATCCTCTGCATCACTCTCTTGAGCCTCTGCATCACTCTCTTTATTGTCTGCATCACTCTCTTGAGCCTCTGCATCACTCTCTTAAGCCTCTGCATCACTCTCTTGATCCTCTGCATCACTCTCTTGAGCCTCTGCATCACTCTCTTAAGCCTCTGCCTCCCTCTCTTGATCCTCTACATCACTCTCTTGAGCCTCTGTATCATTCTCTTGAGCCTCTGCATCCCACTCTTGAGCCTCTGCATCACTCTCTTAAGCCTCTGCAACACTCTTTTCAGCCTCTGCATCACTCTCTTAAGCCTCTGCATCACTCTCTTTGGCTTCTGCATCACGCTCTTAGGCCTCTGCTTCCCTCTCTTGATCCTCTGCATCACTCTCTTGAGCCTCTGCATCACTCTCGTGATCCTCTGCATCACTCTCTTCAGCCTCTGCATCACTCTCTTGAGCCTCTACATCACTCTCTTCAGCCTCTGCATTACTCTCTTGAGCCTCTTCATCACTCTCATAAGCCTCTGCATCTCTCTCTGGAGCCTCAGCATCCCTCTCTTGAACCTCTGCAGCACTCATTTGAGCCTCTGCATCATTCTCTTGAACCTCTGCATCCCTCTCTTAAGCCTCTGTATCACTCTGTGGAGCCTCTGCATCCTTCTCTTAAGCCTCTGCATCACTCACCTAAGCCTCTGCATCACTCTCTTGAGCCTCTGCATCACTCTCTTGAGCCTCTGCATCCCTCTCTTAAGCCTCTGCATCACTCTTTTAAGCCTCTGCATCACTCTCTTTACCCTCTGCATCACTCTCTTGAGCCTCTGCATCACTCTCTTCAGCCTCTGCATCCCTCTCTTGAGCCTCTGCATCACTCTCTTGAGCCTATGCATCACTCTCTTGAGCCTCTGCATCACTCCCTTCAGCCTCTGCATCCCTCTCTTGAGCCTCTACATCATTCTCCTAAGCCTCTCCATCTCTCACCTGAGCCTCAGCATCCCTCTCATGAGCCTCTGCATCCCTCTCGTGAGCCTTTGAATCACTCTCTTTAGCCTCTGCATCTCTCTCTTGGGCGTCTGCATCACTCCTTTGAGTCTCTGCATCCCTCTCTTAAGCCTCTGCATCCCCTGTCTTGAGCCTCTGTATCACTCTCTTGAGTCTCTTCATACCTCTCTTAATCCTCTGCATCATTCTCTTCAGCCTCTGCATCACTCTCGTAAGCCTCTGCATCATTCTCTTCAGCCTCTAATCACACTCCTGAGACTCTGCATCACTCTCCTGAGCCTCTGCATCACTCTCTTCAGCCTCTGCATCCCTCTCTTAAGCCTCTACATCATTCTCTTCAGTCTCTGCATCCCTCTCTTAAGCCTCTACATCATTCTCTTGTGCCTCTGCATCACTCTCTTGAGCCTCTGCATAACTCTCTTGAGTCTCTGCATCACTCTCTTGAGCCTCTGAATCCCTCTCTTGAGCCTCTGCATCATTCTTTTCAGCCTCTGCATCCCTCTCTTAAGCCTCTGCATCACTCTCTTGAGCCTCTGCATCTCTCTCTTCAGCCTCTTCATCACTCACTAAAGCCTCTGCATCTCTCTCTTCAGCCTCTGCATCACTCTCTTCAGCCTCTGCATCCCTCTCTGGAGCCTCAGCATCCCTCTCTTGAATCTCTGCAACACTCTTTTGAGCCTCTGCATCATTCTCTTGAACCTCTGCATCCCTCTCTTAAGCCTCTGCATCACTCACTTAAGCCTCTGCATCACTCTCTTGAGCCTATGCATCACTCTCTTGAGCCTCTGCATCCCTCTCTTAAGCCTCTGCATCACTCTCTTAAGCCTCTGCATCACTCTCTTTACCCTCTGCATCACTCTCTTCAGCCTCTGCATCCCTCTCTTTAGCCTCTGCATCACTCTCTTGAGCCTATTCATCACTCTCCTGAGCCTCTGCATCACTCTCCACAGCCTCTGCATCCCTCTCTTGAGCCTCTCTTGATTTAAACAAAATATCCCTCTCTTGATTTCAATCCCTCTCTTGATTTAAACAAAATATCATCGAATTAGGCAATATTTTGCCGTTTTTCCACGTTTTTGTGTACATCTGTGTACATCTTCCATCGGTAATATAAACGGAAAATCAAGAACATTTTAGTTAATTCTATCGAAAACACATTGTTTTTTATCATTTGTATTGAAAACAACATTGTCATATATCTTTTCTTGGATCTAAATAATACGAAACCTTGCTCTATGATTTGAAGTTAAAATCCTCAAATATTGTATAATAGTGACTTTTTCACGTTAATCATATAGTTTGAAATTTCGTAAATATATTCATTTTTACCAATATTTCGATACTATTTCATGTAGTATCACGATATGTGATTTTGCCTTCAAATCTCAGAAATTCGCATAATATTGCATTTTAAGCAAGTTTTCTTGCATTTTGTTTCGTACGAAAAATCATCGAATTTAGCAATATTTTGACGTTTATCATCCACTTTTCCTCTATGTGATTTAAACAAAATATCATCGAATTAGGCAATATTTTGCCGATTTTCCACGTTTTTGTGAATTTTCAGTTTATGGGTTTAATTCATTATATATACGATAAAAATGATGCAAACACATAATTGATTAGATAATAACCTTAAATACTTCATTTTCAATCATCTATTTGTTTCTCGTTAAAATACTGTGTAAGATATTGAAAAGGGGAGAAGTTCGGTTTTTATTGCATATATCGACGTTTCAGCTGGATTAGAGCGGTTTTACGTGTACATCTTCCATCGGTAATATAAACGGAAAATCAAGAACATTTTAGTTAATGCTAATGAAAACACATTGTTTTTTATCATTTGTATTGGGAACAACATTGTCATATGTCTTTTCTTGGATCTAAATAATACGAAACCTCGCTCTATGATTTGAAGTTAAAATCCTCATATATGGTAAAATAGTGACTTTTTTCACGTTTTTCATGTAGTGTGATTTAACGTAAATATAAACGTTATTACCAATATTTCGATACTATTTCATGTAGTATCACGATATGTGATTTGGCCTTGAAATCTCAGAATTTCGCATAATATTGCATTTTAAGCTAGTTTTCTTGCATTTTGTTTCGTACGAAAAATCGTCTAATTTAGCAATATTTTGACGTTTATCATCTCCTTTTCCTTTATGTGATTTAAACAAAATATCATCGAATTAGGCAATATTTTGCCGTTTTTCCACGTTTTTGTGAAATTTCAGTCTATGTGTATTAATTCGTTATATATACGATAAAAATGATGCAAACACATAATTGATTAGATAATAACCTTAAATACTTCATTTTCAATCAACTATTTGTTTCTCGTTAAAATATTGAGTAAGATATTGAAAAGGGGAGAAGTTTTGTTTTTACTGCATATATCGACGTTTCAGCCGGAATAGAGCGTTTTTCGTGAAGGCCAAATCACATATCGTGTTACTACATGAAATAGTATCGAAATATTGGTAAAAATGAATATATTTACGAAATTTCAAACTATATGATTAACGTGAAAAAGTCACTATTATACAATATTTGAGGATTTTAACTTCAAATCATAGAGCAAGGTTTCGTATTATTTAGATCCAAGAAAAAATATATGACAATGTTGTTTTCAATACAAATGATAAAAAACAATGTGTTTTCGATAGAATTAACTAAAATGTTCTTGATTTTCCGTTTATATTACCGGTGGAAGATGTACACGTAAAACCGCTCTAATCCGGCTGAAACGTCGATATTTGCAGTAAAAACCGAACTTCTATCCTTTCCAATATTTTACACAGTATTTTAACGAGAAACAAATAGATGATTGAAAATTAAGTATTTAAGGTTATTATCTAATCAATTATGTGTTTGCATCATTTTTATCGTATATATAATGAATTAATACCCATAGACTGAAAATTCACAAAAACGTGGAAAAACGGCAAAATATTGCCTAATTTGATGATATTTTGTTTAAATCACATAAAGGAAAAGGAGATGATAAACGTCAAATTATTGCTAAATTCGACGATTTTTCGTACGAAACAAAATGCAAGAAAACTTGCTTAAAATGCAATATTTTAAGGCTCAATCATCTATTTGTTTCTCGTTAAAATACTGTGTAAGATATTGAAAAGGGGAGAAGTTCGGTTTTTTTGCAAATATCGACATTTCAGCCGGATTAGAGCGGTTTTACGTGTACATCTTCCATCGGTAATATAAACGGAAAATCAAGAACATTTTAGGTAATTCTATCGAAAACACATTGTTTTTTATCATTTGTATTGAAAACAACATTGTCATATATCTTTTCTTGGATCTAAATAATACGAAACCTTGCTCTACGATTTGAAGTTAAAATCCTCAAATATTTTATAATAGTGACTTTTTCACGTTAATCATATAGTTTGAAATTTCGTAAATATATTCATTTTTACCAATATTTCGATACTATTTCATGTAGTATCACGATATGTGATTTTGCCTTCAAATCTCAGAAATTCGCATAATATTGCATTTTAAGCAAGTTTTCTTGCATTTGGTTTCGTACGAAAAATCATCGAATTTAGCAATATTTTGACGTTTATCATCCAATTTTCCTCTATGTGATTTTAACAAAATATCATCGAATAAGGCAATATTTTGCCGTTTTTCCACGTTTTTGTGAATTTTCAGTTTATGGGTATTAATTCATTATATATACGATAAAAATGATGCAAACACATAATTGATTAGATAATAACCTTAAATACTTCATTTTCAATCAACTATTTGTTTCCGGTTAAAATACTGAGTAAGATATTAAAAAGGGGAGAAGTTCTGTTTTTATTGCATATATCGACGTTTCAGCCGGAATAGAGCGTTTTTCGTGTACATTTTCAATAGGAAATATAAACGGAAAATCAGGAACATTTTAGTTAATGCTAATGAAAACACATTGTTTTTTATCATTTGTATTGAAAACAACATTGTCATATATCTTTTCTTGGATCTAAATAATACGAAACTCGCTCCATGATTTGAAGTTAAAATCCTCAAATATTGTATAATAGTGACTTTTTCACGTTAATCATGTAGTTTGATATTACGTAAATATATTCATTTTTACCAATATTTCGATACTATTTCATGTAGTATCACGATACAATTTGGCTTTCAAATCTCAGAATGTCGCATAATATTGCATTTTAAGCTAGTTTTCTCGCATTTTGTTTCGTACGAAAAATCGTCTAATTTAGCAATATTTTGACGTTTATCATCCACTTTCCCTCTATGTGATTAAAACAAAATATCATCGAATTAGGCAATATTTTGCAGTTTTTCCACGTTTTTGTGAATTTTCAGTCTACGTGTAATAATTCATTATATCTACGATAAAAATGATGCAAACACATAATTGATTAGATAATAACCTTAAATACTTCATTTTCAATCATCTATTTGTTTGTCGTTAAAATACTGTGTAAGATATTGAAAAGGGGAGAAGTTCGGTTTTTATTGCATATATCGACGTTTCAGCCAGATTAGAGCGGTTTTACGTGTACATCTTCCATCGGTAATATAAACTGAAAATCAATAACATTTTAGGTAATTCTAATGAAAACACATTGTTTTTTATCATTTGTATTGAAAACAACATTGTCATGTATCTTTTCTTGGATCTCAATAGTACGAAACCTCGCTCTATGATTTGAAGTTAAAATCCTCAAATATTGTATAACAGTGACTTTTTCACGTTAATCATGTAGTTTGATATTACGTATGTATATTCATTTTTACCAATATTTCGATACTATTTCATGTATTATCACGATATATGATTTGGCCTTCAAATCTCAGAATGTCGCATAATATTGCATTTTAAGCAAGTTTTCTTGCATTTTGTTTCGTACGAAAAATCATCGAATTTAGCAATATTTTGACGTTTATCATCCACTTTTCCTCTATGTGATTTAAACAAAATATCATCGAATTAGGGAATATTTTGCCGTTTTTCCACGTTTTTGTGAATTTTCAGTTTATGGGTTTAATTCATTATATATACGATAAAAATAATGCAAACACATAATTGATTAGATAATAACCTTAAATACTTCATTTTCAATCATCTATTTGTTTGTCGTTAAAATACTGTGTAAGATATTGAAAAGGGGAGAAGTTCGGTTTTTATTGCATATATCGACGTTTCAGCTGGATTAGAGCGGTTTTACGTGTACATCTTCCATCGGTAATATAAACGGAAAATCAAGAACATTTTAGTTAATGCTAATGAAAACACATTGTTTTTTATCATTTGTATTGGGAACAACATTGTCATATGTCTTTTCTTGGATCTAAATAATACGAAACCTCGCTCTATGATTTGAAGTTAAAATCCTCATATATGGTAAAATAGTGACTTTTTCACGTTTTTCATGTAGTGTGATTTTACGTAAATATAAACGTTTATACCAATATTTCGATACTATTTCATGTAGTATCACGATATGTGATTTGGCCTTCAAATCTCAGAATTTCGCATAATATTGCATTTTAAGCAAGTTTTCTTGCATTTTGTTTTGTACGAAAAATCGTCTAATTTAGCAATATTTTGACGTTTATCATCTCCTTTTCCTTTATGTGATTTAAACAAAATATCATCGAATTAGGCAATATTTTGCCGTTTTTCCACGTTTTTGTGAATTTTCAGTCTATGTGTATTAATTCATTATATATACGATAAAAATGATGCAAACACATAATTGATTAGATAATAACCTTAAATACTTCATTTTCAATCAACTATTTGTTTCTCGTTAAAATTCTGAGTAAGATAATAAAAAGGGGAGAAGTTCTGTTTTTATTGCATATATCGACGTTTCAGCCGGAATAGAGCGTTTTTCGTGTACATTTTCCATAGGTAATATAAACGGAAAATCAGGAACATTTTAGTTAATTCTAATGAAAACACATTGATTTTTATCATTTGTATTGGAAACAACATTGTCATATGTCTTTTGTTAGATCTAAATAATACGAAACCTCGCTCTATGATTTGAAGTTAAAACCCTCATATATGGTAAAATAGTAATTTTTTTCACGTTTTTCATGTAGTGTGATTTTACGTAAATATATACGTTTTTACCAATATTTCGATACTATTTCATGTAGTATCACGATATGTGATTTGGCCTTCAAATTTCAGAATTTCTCATAATATTGCATTTTAAGCAAGTTTTCTTGCATTTTGTTTTGTACGAAAAATCGTCGAATTTAGCAATATTTTGACGTTTATCATCTCCATTTCCTTTATGTGATTTAAACAAAATATCATCGAATTAGGCAATATTTTGCAGTGTTTCCACGTTTTTGTGAATTTTCAGTTTATGGGTTTAATTCATTATATATACGATAAAAATGATGCAAACACATAATTGATTAGATAGTAACCTTAAATACTTCATTTTCAATCAACTATTTGTTTCCGGTTAAAATACTGAGTAAGATATTAAAAAGGGGAGAAGTTCTGTTTTTATTGCATATATCGACGTTTCAGCCGGAATAGAGCGTTTTTCGTGTACATTTTCAATAGGAAATATAAACGGAAAATCAGGAACATTTTAGTTAATGCTAATGAAAACACATTGTTTTTTATCATTTGTATTGAAAACAACATTGTCATATATCTTTTCTTGGATCTAAATAATGCGAAACTCGCTCCATGATTTGAAGTTAAAATCCTCAAATATTGTATAATAGTGACTTTTTCTCGTTAATCATGTAGTTTGATATTACGTAAATATATTCATTTTTACCAATATTTCGATACTATTTCATGTAGTATCACGATACAATTTGGCTTTCAAATCTCAGAATGTCGCATAATATTGCATTTTAAGCTAGTTTTCTCGCATTTTGTTTCGTACGAAAAATCGTCTAATTTAGCAATATTTTGACGTTTATCATCCACTTTCCCTCTATGTGATTAAAACAAAATATCATCGAATTAGGCAATATTTTGCAGTTTTTCCACGTTTTTGTGAATTTTCAGTCTATGGGTATTAATTCATTATATATACGATAAAAATGATGCAAACACATAATTGATTAGATAATAACCTTAAATACTTCATTTTCAATCATCTATTTGTTTCTCGTTAAAATGCTGTGTAAGATATTGAAAAGGGGAGAAGTTCGGTTTCATTGCATATATCGACGTTTCAGCCGGATTAGAGCGGTTTTACGTGTACATCTTCCATCGGTAATATAAACGGAAAATCAAGAACATTTTAGTTAATGCTAATGAAAACACATTGTTTTTTATCATTTGTATTGGAAACATCATTGTCATATGTCTTTTCTTGGATGTAAATAATACGAAACCTCGCTCTATGATTTGAAGTTAAAATCCTCATATATGGTAAAATAGTGACTTTTTTCACGTTTTTCATGAAGTGTGATTTTACGTAAATATATACGTTTTTACCAATATTTCGATATTATTTCATATAGTATCACGATATGTGATTTGGCCTTCAAATCTCAGAATTTCGCATAATATTGCATTTTAAGCAAGTTTTCTTGCATTTTGTTTCGTACGAAAAATCGTCGAATTTAGTAATATTTTGACGTTTATCATCTCCTTTTCCTTTATGTGATTTAAACAAAATATCATCGAATTAGGCAATATTTTGCCGTTTTTCCACGTTTTTGTGAATTTTCAAATTATGGGTTTAATTTATTATATATACGATAAAAATGATGCAAACACATAATTGATTAGATAATAACCTTAAATACTTCATTTTCAATCATCTATTTGTTTCTCGTTAAAATACTGTGTTAGATATTGAAAAGGGGAGAAGTTCGGTTTTTATTGCATATCTCGACGTTTCAGCCGGATTAGAGCGGTTTTACGTGTACATCTTCCATCGGTAATATAAACGGAAAATCAAGAACATTTTAGTTAATGCTAATGAAAACACATTGTTTTTTATCATTTGTATTGGAAACAACATTGTCATATGTCTTTTCTTAGATCTAAATAATACGAAACCTCGCTCTATGATTTGAAGTTAAAACCCTCATATATGGTAAAATAGTGACTTTTTTCACGTTTTTCATGTAGTGTGATTTTACGTAAATATATACGTTTTTACCAATATTTCGATACTATTTCATGTAGTATCACGATATGTGATTTGGCCTTCAAATTTCAGAATTTCTCATAATATTGCATTTAAAGCAAGTTTTCTTGCATTTGGTTTTGTACGAAAAATCGTCGAATTTAGCATTATTTTGACGTTTATCATCTCCTTTTTTTTATGTGATTTAAACTAAATATCATCGAATTAGGCAATATTTTGCCGTTTTTCCACGTTTTTGTGAATTTTCAGTCTATGGGTATTAATTCATTATATATACGATAAAAATGATGTAAACACATAATTGATTAGATAATAACCTTAAATACTTCATTTTCAATCATCTATTTGTTTATCGTTAAAATACTGTGTAGGATACTGTGTAAGAAAAACAGCAAAATATTGCCTAATTCGATCATATTTTGTTTAAATCACATAAAGGAAAAGGAGGTGATAAACGTCGAAATATTGCTAAATTTGACGATTTTTCGTACAAAACAAAATGCAAGAAAACTTGCTTAAAATGCAATATTATGCGAAATTCTGAGATATGAAGGCCAAATCACATATCGTGATACTACATGAAATAGTATCGAAATATTGGTAAAAACGTATATTTTTACTTAAAATCACACAACATTAAAAACGTGAAAAAGTTCACTATTTTACCATATATGAGGGTTTTAACTTCAAATCATAGAGCGAGGTTTCGTATTATTTAGATCTAAGAAAAGACATATGACAATGTTGTTTCCAATACAAATGATAAAAAACAATGTGTTTTCATTAACATTAACTAAAAAGTTCTTGATTTTCGGTGTTTTTTACCGATGGAAGATGTACACGTAAAACTGTTCTAATCCGGCTGAAACGTCGATATATGCAATAAAAACCGAACTTCTCCCCTTTTCAATATCTTACACAGTATTTTAACGAGAAACAAATAGATGATTGAAAATGAAGTATTTAAGGTTATTATCTAATCAATTATGTGTTTGCATCATTTTTATCGTATATATAATGAATTAATACCCATAGACTGAAAATTCAGAAAAACGTGGAAAAACGGCAAAATATTGCCTAATTCGATGATATTTAGTTTAAATCACATAAAAAAAAAGAGATGATAAACGTCAAAATATTGCTAAATTCGACGATTTTTCGTACAAAACAAAATGCAAGAAAACTTGCTTAAAATGCAATATTATGAGAAATTCTGAAATTTGAAGGCCAAATCACATATCGTGATACTACATGAAATAGTATCGAAATATTGGTAAAAACGTATATATTTACGTAAAATCACACTACATGAAAAACGTGAAAAAAGTCACTATTTTACCATATATGAGGGTTTTAACTTCAAATCATAGAGCGAGGTTTCGTATTATTTAGATCTAAGAAAAGACATATGACAATGTTGTTTCCAATACAAATGATAAAAAACAATGTGTTTTCATTAGCATTAACTAAAATGTTCTTGATTTTCCGTTTATATTACCGATGGAAGATGTACACGTAAAACCGCTCTAATCCGGCTGAAACGTCGAGATATGCAATAAAAACCGAACTTCTCCCCTTTTCAATATCTAACACAGTATTTTAACGAGAAACAAATAGATGATTGAAAATGAAGTATTTAAGGTTACTGTCTAATCAATTATGTGTTTGCATCATTGTTTTCGTATATATAATAAATTAAACCCATAAACTGAAAATTCACAAAAACGTGGAAAAACGGCAAAATATTGCCAAATTCGATGATATTTTGTTTAAATCACATAGAGGAAAAGTGGATGATAAACATCAAAATATTGCTAAATTCTATGATTTTTCGTACGAAACAAAAAGTAAGAAAATTTGCTTAAAATGCAATATTATGCGACATTCTGAGATTTGAAGGCCAAATCACATATCGTGATACTACATGAAATAGTTTTGAAATATTGGTAAAAATGAATATATTTACGTAATATCAAACTACATGATTAACGTGAAAAAAAGTCACTATTTTACCATATATGGGGATTTTACCTTGAAATCATAGAGCGAGGTTTCGTATTATTTAGATCCAAGAAAAGACATATGACAATGTTGTTTCGAATACAAATGATAAAAATCAATGTGTTTTCATTAGACTTAACTAAAATGTTCCTGATTTTCCGTTTATATTACCTATGGAAAATGTACACGAAAAACGCTCTATTCCGGCTGAAACGTCGATATATGCAATAAAAACAGAACTTTTCCCTTTTTTAATATCTTCATCAAAATTTTAACGAGAAACAAATAGTTGATTGAAAATGAAGTATTTAAGGTTATTATCAAATCAATTATGTGCTTGCATCATTTTTATCCTATATATAATGAATTAAACCCATAAACTGAAAATTCACATAAACGTGGAAAAACGGCAAAATATTGCCTAATTCGATGATATTTTGTTTAAATCACATAGAGGAAAAGTGGATGATAAACGTCAAAATATTGCTAAATTCGATGATTTTTCGTACGAAACAAAATGCAAGAAAACTTGCTTAAAATGCAATATTATGCGACATTCTGAGATTTGAAGGCCAAATCACATATCGTGATACTACATGAAATTGTATCGAAATATTGGTAAAAAAGAATATATTTATGTAATATCAAACTACATGATTAACGTGAAAAAGTCACTATAATACAATATTTGAGGATTTTGACTTCAAATCATAGAGCAAGGTTTCGTATTATTTAGATCCAAGAAAAGATATATGACAATGTTGTTTTCAATACAAATGATAAAAAACAATGTGTTTTCATTAGCATTAACTAAAATGTTCTTGATTTTCTGTTTATATTACCGATGGAAGATGTACACGTAAAACCGCTCTAATAAAGCTGAAACGGCGATATATGCAATAAAAACCGAACTTCTCCCCTTTTTATTATCTTACACAGTATTTTAACGATAAACAAATAGATGATTGAAAATGAAGTATTTAAGGTTCTTATCTAATCAATTATGTGTTTGCATCATTTTTATCGTATATATAATGAACTAATACCCATCGACTGAAAATTCACAAAAACGTTGAAAAACGGCAAAATATTGCCTAATTCGATCATATTTTGTTTAAATCACATAAAGGAAAAGGAGGTGATAAACGTCGAAATATTGCTAAATATGACGATTTTTCGTACAAAACAAAATGCAAGAAAACTTGCTAAAATGCAATATTATGCGAAATTCTGAGATATGAAGGCCAAATCACATATCGTTATACTACATGAAATAGTATCGAAATATTGGTAAAAACGTATATTTTTACGTAAAATCACACAACATGAAAAACGTGAAAAAGTTCACTATTTTACCATATATGAGGGTTTTAACTTCAAATCATAGAGCGAGGTTTCGTATTATTTAGATCTAAGAAAAGACATATGACAATGTTGTTTCCAATACAAATGATAAAAAACAATGTGTTTTCATTAGCATTAACTAAAAAGTTCTTGATTTTCGGTGTTTTTTACCGATGGAAGATGTACACGTAAAACCGTTCTAATCCGGCTGAAACGTCGATATATGCAATAAAAACCGAACTTCTCCCCTTTTCAATATCTTACACAGTATTTTAACGAGAAACAAATAGATGATTGAAAATGAAGTATTTAAGGTTATTATCTAATCAATTATGTGTTTGCATCATTTTTATCGTATATATAATGAATTAATACCCATAGACTGAAAATTCACAAAAACGTGGAAAAACGGCAAAATATTGCCTAATTCGATGATATTTAGTTTAAATCACATAAAAAAAAGGAGATGATAAACGTCAAAATATTGCTAAATTCGACGATTTTTCGTACAAAACAAAATGCAAGAAAACTTGCTTAAAATGCAATATTATGAGAAATTCTGAAATTTGAAGGCCAAATCACATATCGTGATACTACATGAAATAGTATCGAAATATTGGTAAAAACGTATATATTTACGTAAAATCACACTACATGAAAAACGTGAAAAAATTCACTATTTTACCATATATGAGGGTTTTAACTTCAAATCATAGAGCGAGGTTTCGTATTATTTAGATCTAAGAAAAGACATATGACAATGTTGTTTCCAATACAAATGAAAAAAATCAATGTGTTTTCATTAGAATTAATGATGTAGAGGCTCAAGAGAGGGATGCAGAGGCTGAAGGGAGTGATGCAGAGGCTCAAGAGAGTGATGCATAGGCTCAAGAGAGTGATGCAGAGGCTCAAGAGAGGGATGCAGAGGCTGAAGAGAGTGATGCAGAGGCTCAAGAGAGTGATGCAGAGGCTAAAGAGAGTGATGCAGATGTGCATCATCTTGTATATCCTCTCTTGGATATACAATGCATCACATATGCATCCCCTGTCTTGAGCCTCTGTATCACTCTCTTGAGTCTCTTCATACCTCTCTTAAACCTCTGCATCATTCTAATTCATCATTGAATTAGGCAATATTTTGCCGTTTTTCCACGTTTTTGTGAATTTTCAGTCTACGTGTAATAATTCATTATATCTACGATAAAAATGATGCAAACACATAATTGATTAGATAATAACCTTAAATACATTTTCAATCATCTATTTGTTTCTCGTTAAAATACTGTGTAAGATATTGAAAAGGGGAGAAGTTCGGTTTTTATTGCATATATCGACGTTTCTGCCGGATTAGAGCGGTTTTACGTGTACATCTTCCATCGATAATAGAAACGGAAAATCAAGAACATTTTAGTTAATGCTAATGAAAACACATTGTTTTTTATCATTTGTATTGAAAACAACATTGTCATATATCTTTTCTTGGATCTCAATAGTACGAAACCTCGCTCTATGATTTGAAGTTAAAATCCTCAAATATTGTATAACAGTGACTTTTTCACGTTAATCATGTAGTTTGATATTACGTATGTATATTCATTTTTACCAATATTTCGATACTATTTCATGTATTATCACGATATATGATTTGGCCTTCAAATCTCAGAATGTCGCATAATATTGCATTTTAAGCAAGTTTTCTTGCATTTTGTTTCGTACGAAAAATCATCGAATTTAACAATATTTTGACGTTTATCATCCACTTTTCCTCTATGTGATTTAAACAAAATATCATCGAATTAGGCAATATTTTGCCGTTTTTCCACGTTTTTGTGAATTTTCATTTTATGGGTTTAATTCATTATATATACGATAAAAATGATGCAAACACATAATTGATTAGATAATAACCTTAAATACTTCATTTTCAATCATCTATTTGTTTCTACTGTGTAAGGGGAGGAGATATATCACACTGGCAGGGGTCTCCAGCAACACACTGGCAGGGGTCTCCAGCAACACACTGGCAGGGGTCTCCAGCAACACACTGGCAGGGGTCTTTCACGCTTTACCCGACGCTTTATCCGACTTTGTCCCGACGGTTTACCCGACGCTTTATCCGACGTTGTTCCGACGGTTTACCCGACGGTTTACCCTGAGAGTTTACCCGACGTTTTATCCGACATTTACCCGACGGTTTACCCGACGCGTTACTCTGACAGTTTACCCGACAGTTTACCCGACGGTTTACCCGACGGTTTACAATGACGGTTTACCCGACGTGTTTAGTTTACAGTTTACACGTCAGTTATCATGAAAACAGATTTTCGACTATTTTATTTTATTTATTCGACGACTTACACGGCGGGTAAACCCCGTCGGGTTTACCTGTCGGGTTTACCCGTTTTTACACGGGTAAAAAACGGGTAAAAATTACCCGACGATTTACCCGACGATTTACCCGACGATTCATTCGGCGCTTTATTTATTCATTTTTATTTATTTTATTTTTATTTTTTAATTTTTTATTTATTTTATAGACATTATATATATACATTACATTAGATATACAGATTACATTAGATATTACATTACATTACATTACATTTACAGTCTCCGTGGTGTAGTGGTAAGACACTCGCCTGGCGTTCCGCGAGCGCTATGTCATGGGTTCGTATCCTGGCCGGGGAGGATTTACTGGGCGCAATTCCTTAACTGTAGCCTCTGTTTAACGCAACAGTAAAATGTGTACTTGGATGAAAAAACGATTCTTCGCGGCAGGGGATCTTCGCGGGCAGGTCCCTTCCAGGGACCTGCCCGAAACGCTACGCGTACTAGTGGCTGTACAAGAATGTTACAACTCTTGTATATATCTCAAAAAAAAAAAAAAAAAATTAGGTTACAGACACTAGATATAGACATATTATTTATTTTATTATATAGACATTACATATATATTACATTAGACATTACATATATATTACATTAGATTACATTACATATTACATTACATTACATTACATTAGATATTACATTACATTACATTAGATATTACATTACATTACATATTACATTACATTACATATTACATTACATTACATATTACATTACATTACATATTACATTACATTACATATTACATTACATTACATATTACATTACATTACATATTACATTACATTAGATATTACATTACATTACATTAGATATTACATTACATTACATATTACATTACATTACATATTACATTACATTACATATTACATTACATTACATATTACATTACATTACATTACATTACATTACATTATATATTACATTACATTACATATTACATTACATTACATTACGTTACATATTACATTAGATATTACATTACATTACATTACATTACATTAGATATTACATTACAGACATTAGATATATACATATTATTTATTTTATTATATAGACACGACCTGACCCGACACGACCTGACCTCGCCTTACCTAATCTAACTCGGGTCCAGGTGTGGGTCCGTGGGCCCCCGGACTTCCACCCTTCCCCACATCCCAGGGTCAGGTCAGGTCAGGTCAAGTTTTAGCTACCCAGAGACCTCACAGTCGAGATGGACGGACGCAGCTACAGGACGGGACACACAAATCTGTGCCCTGTAGTTACACCGTTTTGACAGACTCGAACACACGTCAGTTCTCATGAGAACAGATTCCCATCCGACTAGGCCATTCTGGGGTCGCCAAGTTTTCCAAAGCTGGTTCTTATATTTATATTGAGTAATTTGGTAACATGTCGTCGGCGGTTTAATGCTCCAATATTCCAGCTGAACAAAATATATATTTGGCTGCAACAGTTAACTTTGATACGTTTGAGTAAATAATATCTGTAATTATTGTATTTGGGCGTTAATAAACAGGGTAAAGCTCCGACGTAAATTTGCCTGGCGTGGATGGGTTTTTGTTTGGGCTATTTGGGGAGGAGGAGGAGGATGACATCTTGACTGGAAGCTGATGAGGGAGTGTGAAGCCCAGAAGGAGACCAACACGTTGATAACTTAGACAATATTGAGGGCATTTTTCGGCATTTAAATTAATATACACGGAAGTAAAATTTAAAGAGAGAAACTCAAGTGTTTTTTTGACTCAAGAAGGTTAATAATTTACTAACTTTTATGGTACTGAAAGGGACTATTTTCACTTTGTGAGAGAAGTTGTAGGAATTGTGGTAAGCTATTAGTTAGAAAAAAAGGGCAATCAACATTGTAAGAGTTTTTTCTCCTTATCTGCAGAGTAGGAGTGAGGACAGCTAATTTATACAAACAGGCTGTTGCCGTTCTCTCGCTGTCTCTCTCTCTCATCTTCCTCTGATCTTCCTCTCTTCTGTTCTCTTTCTGACTTTGTATGTTATGCCTGTTTCTTTCTCTGTATTTCTGCCTCTCTCGCTCTCCCATGATACCAGCTCACAACATGCTGACTAACTCCTGGCTACCAATTTACTGCTAGGTGAACAGATGCATTTAATGAGAGGAAATGTGCCCAAACATTTTATGTCGTGAACGGCTTAGTAGGTCCAATTACTACCCTACCCCACGATACAACCCCACAACATGCTGACTAAGTACTGGGTTCATATTTACTGCTAGGTGAACAGTTGCATTAGGTGAGAGGAAATGTGCCCAAGCCATTTCTGCAGCCACTGGTAATCGAACCTAGAATTCCGGATTTTGAGTCAACAATGAACACGTAAAACTTTCATATTTGTCGAAGTTTGAGTATATGTGTGCTTGTGTGGCTTACTCTCTCTGTCTCCATGTCTTCCTCTCTCTATACATATCTTTCTCTTTATCTCATTATATATCATAAAACAGTTAAACTTCGATATTTCTGGTACGTACAGACTCTATCAGGAATAAATGTGGTTCATAAGGATGTGATCTTCTGGAGGTGTGATCTTCTCGAGATGTGATCTTCTCGAGATGTGATCTTCTGGTGATGTGATCATCTCGAGATGTGATCTTCTCGAAATGTGATCTTCTGGTGATGTGATCTTCTGGAGATGTGATCATCTGGAGATGTTATCTTCTGGTGATGTGCTCCTCTGGAGATGTGATGTTCCCGAGATGTGATATTCTGGAGATGTGATCTTCTGGAGATGTGATCATCTGGAGATGTGATGTTCTGGAGACGTGATCTTCTGGAGACGGGATTTTCTAGAGATGTGATCTTCTCGAAATGTGATCTGGAGATGTGATCTTCCTCTGGAGATGTGATCATCTGGAGATGTGATCTTCTGGTGATGTGATCTTCCTCTGGAGATGTGATCTTCTGGAGATGTGATCTTCTGGAGATGTGATTTTCCGGAGATGTGATCTTCTGGCGATGTGATCTTCTGGAGATGTGATCTTCTGGAGATGTGATCTTCTGGAGATGTGATCTTCTGGGGATGTGATCTTCTGGAGATGTGATCTTCAAGAGATGTGATCTTCTGGAGATGTGATTTTCTGGACATGTGGTCTTCTGGAGATGTGATCTTCTGGAAATGTGATCTTCTGGTGATGTGGTCTTCTCGAGATGTGATCTTCTGGTGATGTGATCTTCTCGTGATGTGATCTTCTCGTGATGTGATCTTCTGGAGATGTTATCTTCTGGAGATGTGATCTTCTGGGAATGTGATCTTCTAGAGATGTGATCTTCTGGAGATGTGATCTTCTGGAGATGTGATATTCTCGTGATGTGATCTTCTCGTGATGTGATCTTCTGGAGATGTTATCTTATGGGAATGTGATCTTCTGGTAATGTGATCTTCTGGAGATGTTATCTTTTGGAGATGTTATCTTATGGAGATGTGATCTTCTGGGAATGTGATCTTCTGGAGATGTGATCTTCTCGAGATGTGATCTTCTGGAGATGTGATCTTCTCGTGATGTGATCTTCTGGTGATGTGATCTTCTGGAGATGTTATCTTCTGGAGATGTGATCTTCTGGGAATGTGATCTTCTGGTAATGTGATCTTCTGGAGATGTTATCTTCTGGAGATGTTATCTTCTGGGAATGTGATGTTCTGGAGATGTGATCTTCTCGAGATGTGATCTTCTCGAGATGTGATCTTCTCGAGGTGTGATCTTCCTGTGATGTGACCTTCTGGTGATGTGATCTTCTCGAGATGTGATCTTCTCGAGATGTGATCTTCCTGTGATGTGATCTTCTCAAGATGTGATCCTCTCGAGATGTGATCTTCTCGAGATGTGATCTTCTCGAGATGTGGTCTTCTCGAGATGTGATCTTCCTGTGATGTGATCTTCTCGAGATGTGATCTTCTCGAGATGTGATCTTCTCGAGATGTGATCTTCCTGTGATGTGATCTTCTCGAGATGTGATCTTCTCGAGATGTGATCTTCTCGAGATGTGATCTTCCTGTGATATGATTTTCTCGAGATGTGATTTTTTGGACATGTGGTCTTCTGGAGATGTGATCTTCTGGAGATGTGATCTTCTGGTGATGTGGTCTTCTCGAGATGTGATCTTCTGGTGATGTGAAATATCAAACAAAATCAAGATGATGTTCTTGAACTCCTAAATCCCTCTCATAAGCCTTTGCATCCCTCTCCCGAGCCTTTGCATCACTCTCTTAAGCATCTGCATCCCTCTCTTGAGCCTCTGCATCCCTCTCTTGAGCCTCTGCATCCCTCTCTTAAGCCTCTGCATCACTCTCTTAAGCCTCTGCATCACTCTCGTAAGCATCTGAATCACTCTCTTGAGTCTCTGCATCCCTCTCTTAAACTCCTGCATCCCTCTCATGAGCCTCTGCATCCCTCTCTTGACTCTTTGCGTCACTCTCTCAAGCCTCTGCGTCCCTCACTTGAGCCTCTGCATCCCTCTCTTGAGCCTCTGCATCCCTCTCTCAAGACTCTACATCACTCTCTTAATCCTCTGCATCACGCTCTTAAGCCTCGGAATCCCTCTCTTGAGCCTCTGCATCACTCTCTTGAGCCCCTGCATCCCTATCTTCAGCCTCTGCATCACTCTCTTGAGCCTATGCATCACCGTCTTAAGCCTCTGCATTACTCTCTTGAGCTTCTGCATCCCTCTCCTTAGCCTCTACCTCACTCTCTTAAGCCTCTGCATCCCCTGTCTTGAGTCTCTGTATCACTCTCTTGAGTCTCTTCATACCTCTCTTAAGCCTCTGCATCATTCTCTTCAGCCTCTGTTCACACTCTTGAGCCTCTGCATCACTCTCCTGAGCCTCTGCATCACTCTCTTCAGCCTCTGCATCCCTCTCTTAAGCCTCTATATCATTCTCTTCAGCCTCTGCATCCCTCTCTTAAGCCTCTACATCATTCTCTTGTGCCTCTGCATCATTCTCTTGTGCCTCTGCATCACTCTCTTGAGCCTCTGCATAACTCTCTTGAGTCTCTGCATCACTCTCTTGAGCCTCAGCATCCCTCTCTTGAGCCTCTGCATCCCTCTCTTAAGCCTCTACATCACTCTCGTGAGAATCTGCATCCCTCTCTTAAGCCTCTGCATCACTCTCTTAAGCCTCTGCATCACTCTCTTCAGCCTCTGCATAACTCTCTTGAGTCTCTGCATCACTCTCTTGAGCCTCTGCATCCCTCTCTTGAGCCTCTGCATCCCTCTCTTAGGCCTCTGCATCACTCTCTTAAACCTCTGCATCAAACTCTTAAGCCTCTGCATCCCTTTCTTGAGTGTCTGCATCACTCTCTTGAACTCCTGAATCCCTCTCATAAGCCTTTGCATCCCTCTCCCGAGCCTTTGCATCACTCTCTTAAGTATCTGCATCCCTCTCTTGAGCCTCTGCTTCATTCTCAAGAGCCTCTGCATCCCTTACTTGAGCCTCTGCATCCCTCTCCTGAGCGTTTGCATCCCTCTCTTTAGCCTCTGCATCCCTCTCTCAAGCCTCTACATCACTCTCTTAAGCCGCTGCATCACTCTTGTAAGCCTCTGAATCACTCTCTTCAGCCTCTGCATCCCTCTCTTGAGCCTCTGCATCACTCTCTTCAGCCAATTCATCCCTCTCTTGATCCTCTGCAACACTCTCTTCAGCCTCTGTATCACTCTCTTAAGCCTCTGAATCCCTCTCTTGAGGCCTCTGCATAACTCTCTCGAGCCTCTGCATCACTCTCTTTATCCTCTTCATCTCTCTCGTAAGCCTCTGAATCACTCTCTTGAGCCTCTGCATCCCTCTCTTGAGCTTCTGCATCCCTCTCTTAAGCCTCTGCATCACTCTCTTAAGCCTCTGCATCACTCACTAGAGCCTCTGCATCACTCTCTTAAGCCTCTGCTTCTCCTCTTGATCCTCTGCATCACTCTCTTGAGCCTCTGCATCACTCTCTTTATTGTCTGCATCACTCTCTTGAGCCTCTGCATCACTCTCTTAAGCCTCTGCCTCCCTCTCTTGATCCTCTACATCACTCTCTTGAGCCTCTGTATCATTCTCTTGAGCCTCTGCATCCCTCTCTTAAGCCTTAACATCATTCTCCTGAGCCTCTGCATCACTCTCGTGTGCCTCTGCATCACTCTCTTAAGCCTCTGCCTGTCTCTCTTGAGCCTCAGCATCACTCTCTAGAGCCTCTGCATCCCTCTCTGGAGCTTCAGCATCCCTCTCTTGAACCTTTTGCAGCACTCTCTTAAGCCTCTGCATCCATCTATTATGCCTCTGCATCACTCTCTTGAGCCTCTGCATCCCACTCTTGAGCCTCTGCATCACTCTCTTAAGCCTCTGCAACACTCTCTTCAGCCTCTGCATCACTCTCTTAAGCCTCTGCATCACTCTTTGGCTTCTGCATCACGCTCTTAGGCCTCTGCTTCCATCTCTTGATCCTCTGCATCACTCTCTTGAGCCTCTGCATCACTCTCGTGATCCTCTGCATCACTCTCTTCAGCCTCTGCATCACTCTCTTGAGCCTCTACATCACTCTCTTCAGCCTCTGCATTACTCTCTTGAGCCTCTTCATCACTCTCATAAGCCTCTGCATCTCTCTCTGGAGCCTCAGCATCCCTCTCTTGAACCTCTGCAGCACTCATTTGAGCCTCTGCATCATTCTCTTGAACCTCTGCATCCCTCTCTTAAGCCTCTGTATCACTCTGTAGAGCCTCTGCATCCTTCTCTTAAGCCTCTGCATCACTCACTTAAGCCTCTGCATCACTCTTTTGAGCCTCTGCATCACTCTCTTGAGCCTCTGCATCCCTCTCTTAAGCCTCTGCATCACTCTTTTAAGCCTCTGCATCACTCTCTTTAGCCTCTGCATCACTCTCTTGAGCCTCTGCATCACTCTCTTCAGCCTCTGCATCCCTCTCTTGAGCCTCTGCATCACTCTCTTGAGCCTATGCATCACTCTCTTGAGCCTCTGCATCACTCCCTTCAGCCTCTGCATCCCTCTCTTGAGCCTCTACATCATTCTCCGAAGCCTCTCCATCCCTCACTTGAGCCTCAGCATCCCTCTCATGAGCCTCTGCTTCCCTCTCGTGAGCCTTTGAATCACTCTCTTTAGCCTCTGCATCTCTCTCTTGGGCGTCTGCATCACTCCTTTGAGTCTCTGCATCCCTCTCTTAAGCCTCTGCATCCCCTGTCTTGAGCTTCTGTATCACTCTCTTGAGTCTCTTCATACCTCTCTTAAGCCTCTGCATCATTCTCTTCAGCCTCTGCATCACTCTCGTAAGCCTCTGCATCATTCTCTTCAGCCTCTGATCACACTCCTGAGACTCTGCATCACTCTCCTGAGCCTCTGCATCACTCTCTTCAGCCTCTGCATTCCTCTCTTAAGCCTCTACATCATTCTCTTCAGCCTCTGCATCCCTCTCTTAAGCCTCTACATCATTCTCTTGTGCCTCTGCATCACTCTCTTGAGCCTCTGCATAACTCTCTTGAGTCTCTGCATCACTCTCTTGAGCCTCTGAATCCCTCTCTTGAGCCTCTGCATCATTCTTTTCAGCCTCTGCATCCCTCTCTTAAGCCTCTGCATCACTCTCTTGAGCCTCTGCATCTCTCTCTTCAGCCTCTTCATCACTCACTAAAGCCTCTGCATCTCTCTCTTCAGCCTCTGCATCACTCTCTTCAGCCTCTGCATCCCTTTCTGGAGCCTCAGCATCCCTCTCTTGAACCTCTGCAACACTCTTTTGAGCCTCTGCACCATTCTCTTGAACCTCTGCATCCCTCTCTTAAGCCTCTGTATCACTCTCTGGAACTTCTGCATCCCTCTCTTAAGCCTCTGCATCACTCACTTAAGCCTCTGCATCACTCTCTTGAGCCTATGCATCACTCTCTTGACCCTCTGCATCCCTCTCTTAAGCCTCTGCATCACTCTCTTAAGCCTCTGCATCACTCTCTTTAGCCTCTGCATCACTCTCTTCAGCCTCTGCATCCCTCTCTTGAGCCTCTGCATCACTCTCTTGAGCCTATTCATCACTCTCCTGAGCCTCTGCATCACTCTCCACAGCCTCTGCATCCCTCTCTTGAGCCTCTCTTGATTTAAACAAAATATCCCTCTCTTGATTTCAATCCCTCTCTTGATTTAAACAAAATATCATCGAATTAGGCAATATTTTGCCGTTTTTCCACGTTTTTGTGAATTTTCAGTCTATGGGTATTAATTCATTATATATACGATAAAAATGATGCAAACACATAATTGATTAGATAATAACCTTAAATACTTCATTTTCAATCCTCTATTTGTTTCTCGTTAAAATACTGTGTTAGATATTGAAAAGGGGAGAAGTTCGGTTTTTATTGCAAATATCGACATTTCAGCCGGATTAGAGCAGTTTTACGTGTATATCTTACATCGGTAATATAAACGGAAAATCAAGAACATTTTAGGTAATTCTATCGAAAACACATTGTTTTTTATCATTTGTATTGAAAACAACATTGTCATATATCTTTTCTTGGATCTAAATAATACGAAACCTTGCTCTATGATTTGAAGTTAAAATCCTCAAATATTGTATAATAGTGACTTTTTCACGTTAATCACATAGTTTGAAATTTCGTAAATATATTCATTTTTACCAATATTTCGATACTATTTCATGTAGTATCACGATATGTGATTTTGCCTTCAAATCTCAGAAATTCGCATAATATTGCATTTTAAGCAAGTTTTCTTGCATTTGGTTTCGTACGAAAAATCATCGAATTTAGCAATGTTTTGACGTTTATCATCCACTTTTCCTCTATGTGATTTTAACAAAATATCATCGAATTAGGCAATATTTTGCCGTTTTTCCACATTTTTGTGAATTTTCAGTTTATGGGTATTAATTCATTATATATACGATAAAAATGATGCAAACACATAATTGATTAGATAATAACCTTAAATACTTCATTTTCAATCATCTATTTGTTTCTCGTTAAAAATCTGAGGAAGATATTAAAAAGGGCAGAAGTTCTGTTTTTATTGCATATATCGACGTTTCAGCCGGAATAGAGCGTTTTTCGTGTACATTTTTCAAAGGTAATATAAACGGAAAATCAGGAACATTTTAGTTAATTCTAATGAAAACACATTGATTTTTATCATTTGTATTGGAAACAACATTGTCATATGTCTTTTCTTGGATCTAAATAATACGAAACCTCGCTCTATGATTTGAAGTTAAAATCCTCATATATGGTAAAATAGTGACTTTTTTCACGTTTTTCATGTAGTGTGATTTTACGTAAATATATACGTTTTTATCAATATTTCGTTACTATTTCATGTAGTAACACGATATGTGATTTGGCCTTCAAATCTCAGAATTTCGCATAATATTGCATTTTAAGCAAGTTTTCTTGCATTTTGTTTCGTACGAAAAATCGTCGAATTTAGCAATATTTTGACGTTTATCATCTCCTTTTCCTTTATGTGATTTAAACAAAATATCATCAAATTAGGCAATATTTTGCCGTTTTTCCACGTTTTTGTGAATTTTCAGTCTACGTGTAATAATTCATTATATCTACGATAAAAATGATGCAAACACATAATTGATTAGATAATAACCTTAAATACTTCATTTTCAATCATCTATTTGTTTCTCGTTAAAATACTGTGTATGATATTGAAAAGGTGAGAAGTTCGGTTTTTATTGCATATATCGACGTTTCAGCCAGATTAGAGCGGTTTTACGTGTACATCTTCCATAGGTAATATAAACTGAAAATCAAGAACATTTTAGGTAATTCTAATGAAAACACATTGTTTTTTATCATTTGTATTGAAAACAACATTGTCATATATCTTTTCATGGATCTCAATAGTACGAAACCTCGCTCTATGATTTAAAGTTAAAATCCTCAAATATTGTATAACAGTGACTTTTTCACGTTAAACATGTAGTTTGATATTACGTATGTATATTCATTTTTACCAATATTTCGATACTATTTCATGTATTATCACGATATATGATTTGGCCTTCAAATCTCAGAATATCGCATAATATTGCATTTTAAGCAAGTTTTCTTGCATTTTGTTTCGTACGAAAAATCATCGAATTTAGCAATATTTTGACGTTTATCATCCACTTTTCCTCTATGTGATTTAAACAAAATATCATCGAATTAGGCAATATTTTGCCGTTTTTCCACGTTTTTGTGAATTTTCAGTCTATGGGTATTAATTCATTATATATACGATAAAAATGATGCAAACACATAATTGATTAGATAATAACCTTAAATACTTCATTTTCAATCATCTATTTGTTTCTCGTTAAAATACTGTGTAAGATATTGAAAAGGGGAGAAGTTCGGTTTTTATTGCATATATCGACGTTTCAGCCGGATTAGAACGGTTTTACGTGTACATCTTTCATCGGTAAAAAACACCGAAAATCAAGAACTTTTTAGTTAATGCTAATGAAAACACATTGTGTTTTATCATTTGTATTGGAAACAACATTGTCATATGTCTTTTCTTAGATCTAAATAATACGAAACCTCGCTCTATGATTTGAAGTTAAAACCCTCATGTATGGTAAAATAGTGACCTTTTTCACGTTTTTCATGTTGTGTGATTTTACGTAAAAATATACGTTTTTACCAATATTTCGATACTATTTCATGTAGTATAACGATATGTGATTTAGCCTTCATATCTCAGAATTTCGCATAATATTGCATTTTAAGCAAGTTTTCTTGCATTTTGTTTTGTACGAAAAATCGTCGAATTTAGCAATATTTTGACGTTTATTATCTCCATTTCCTTTATGTGATTTAAACAAAATATCATCGAATTAGGCAATATTTTGCAGTTTTTCCACGTTTTTGTGAATTTTCAGTTTATGGGTTTAATTCATTATATATACGAGAAAAATGATGCAAACACATAATTGATTAGATAGTAACCTTAAATACTTCATTTTCAATCAACTATTTGTTTCTCGTTAAAATACTGAGTAAGATATTAAAAAGGGGAGAAGTTCTGTTTTTATTGCATATATCGACGTTTCAGCCGGAATAGAGCGTTTTTCCTGTACATTTTCCATAGGTAATATAAACGGAAAATCAGGAACATTTTAGTTAATGCTAATGAAAACACATTGTTTTTTATCATTTGTATTGAAAAAAACATTGTCATATTTCTTTTCTTGGATCTAAATAATACGAAACTCGCTCCATGATTTGAAGTTAAAATCCTCAAATATTGTATAATAGTGACTTTTTCACGTTAATCATTCGATGATATTTTGTTTAAATCACATAAAGGAAAAGGAGATGATAAACGTCAAAATATTGCTAAATTCGACGATTTTTCGTACGAAACAAAATGCAAGAAAACTTGCTTAAAATGCAATATTATGCGAAATTCTGAGATTTGAAGGCCAAATCACATATCGTGATACTATATGAAATAGTATCGAAATATTGGTAAAAACGTATATATTTACGTAAAATCACACAACATGAAAAACGTGAAAAAAGTCACTATTTTACCATATATGAGGATTTTAACTTCAAATCATAGAGCGAGGTTTCGTATTATTTAGATCCAAGAAAAGACATATGACAATGATGTTTCCAATACAAATGATAAAAAACAATGTGTTTTCATTAGCATTAACTAAAATGTTCTTGATTTTCCGTTTATATTACCGATGGATGATGTACACGTAAAACCGCTCTAATCCGGCTGAAACGTCGATATATGCAATGAAACCGACCTTCTCCCCTTTTCAATATCTTACACAGTATTTTAACGAGAAACAAATAGATGATTGAAAATGAAGTATTTAAGGTTATTATCTAATCAATTATGTGTTTGCATCATTTTTATCGTATATATAATGAATTAATACCCATGCACTGAAAATTCACAAAAACGTGGAAAAACTGCAAAATATTGCCTAATTCGATGATATTTTGTTTTAATCACATAGAGGGAAAGTGGATGATAAACGTCAAAATATTGCTAAATTAGACGATTTTTCGTACGAAACAAAATGCGAGAAAACTTGCTTAAAATGCAATATTATGCGACATTCTGAGATTTGAAAGCCAAATTGTATCGTGATACTACATGAAATTGTATCGAAATATTGGTAAAAATGAATATATTTACGTAATATCAAACTACATGATTAACGTGAAAAAGTCACTATTATACAATATTTGAGGATTTTAACTTCAAATCATGGAGCGAGTTTCGTATTATTTAGATCCAAGAAAAGATATATGACAATGTTGTTTTCAATACAAATGATAAAAAACAATGTGTTTTCATTAGCATTAACTAAAATGTTCTTGATTTTCCGTTTATATTACCGATGGAAGATGTACACGTAAAACCGCTCTAATAAAGCTGAAACGTCGATATATGCAATAAAAACCGAACTTCTCCCCTTTTCAATATCTTACACAGTATTTTAACGAGAAACAAATAGATGATTGAAAATGAAGTATTTAAGGTTATTATCTAATCAATTATGTGTTTGCATCATTTTTATCGTATATATAATGAATTAATACCCATGCACTGAAAATTCACAAAAACGTTGAAAAACGGCAAAATATTGCCTAATTCGATCATATTTTGTTTAAATCACATAAAGGAAAAGGAGGTGATAAACGTCGAAATATTGCTAAATTTGACGATTTTTCGTACAAAACAAAATGCAAGAAAACTTGCTTAAAATGCAATATTATGCGAAATTCTGAGATATGAAGGCCAAATCACATATCGTGATACTACATGAAATAGTATCGAAATATTGGTAAAAACCTATATTATTACCTAAAATCACACAACATTAAAAACGTGAAAAAGTTCACTATTTTACCATATATGAGGGTTTTAACTTCAAATCATAGAGCGAGGTTTCGTATTATTTAGATCTAAGAAAAGACATATGACAATGTTGTTTCCAATACAAATGATAAAAAACAATGTGTTTTCATTAGCATTAACTAAAAATTTCTTGATTTTCGGTGTTTTTTACCGATGGAAGATGTACACGTAAAACCGTTCTAATCCGGCTGAAACGTCGATATATGCAATAAAAACCGAACTTCTCCCCTTTTCAATATCTTACACAGTATTTTAACGAGAAACAAATAGATGATTGAAAATGAAGTATTTAAGGTTATTGTCTAATCAATTATGTGTTTGCATCATTTTTATCGTATATATAATGAATTAATACCCATAGACTGAAAATTCAGAAAAACGTGGAAAAACGGCAAAATATTGCCTAATTCGATGATATTTAGTTTAAATCACATAAAAAAAAAGGAGATGATAAACGTCAAAATATTGCTAAATTCGACGATTTTTCGTACAAAACAAAATGCAAGAAAACTTGCTTAAAATGCAATATTATGAGAAATTCTGAAATTTGAAGGCCAAATCACATATCGTGATACTACATGAAATAGTATCGAAATATTGGTAAAAACGTATATATTTACTTAAAATCACACAACATTAAAAACGTGAAAAAGTTCACTATTTTACCATATATGAGGGTTTTAACTTCAAATCATAGAGCGAGGTTTCGTATTATTTAGATCTAAGAAAAGACATATGACAATGTTGTTTCCAATACAAATGATAAAAAACAATGTGTTTTCATTAGCATTAACTAAAAAGTTCTTGATTTTCGGTGTTTTTTACCGATGGAAGATGTACACGTAAAACCGTTCTAATCCGGCTGAAACGTCGATATATGCAATAAAAACCGAACTTCTCCCCTTTTCAATATCTTACACAGTATTTTAACGAGAAACAAATAGATGATTGAAAATGAAGTATTTAAGGTTATTGTCTAATCAATTATGTGTTTGCATCATTTTTATCGTATATATAATGAATTAATACCCATAGACTGAAAATTCAGAAAAACGTGGAAAAACGGCAAAATATTGCCTAATTCGATGATATTTAGTTTAAATCACATAAAAAAAAAGGAGATGATAAACGTCAAAATATTGCTAAATTCGACGATTTTTCGTACAAAACAAAATGCAAGAAAACTTGCTTAAAATGCAATATTATGAGAAATTCTGACATTTGAAGGCCAAATCACATATCGTGATACTACATGAAATAGTATCGAAATATTGGTAAAAACGTATATATTTACGTAAAATCACACAACATTAAAAACGTGAAAAAGTTCACTATTTTACCATATATGAGGGTTTTAACTTCAAATCATAGAGCGAGGTTTCGTATTATTTAGATCTAAGAAAAGACATATGACAATGTTGTTTCCAATACAAATGATAAAAAACAATGTGTTTTCATTAGCATTAACTAAAAAGTTCTTGATTTTCGGTGTTTTTTACCGATGGAAGATGTACACGTAAAACCGTTCTAATCCGGCTGAAACGTCGAGATATGCAATAAAAACCGAACTTCTCCCCTTTTCAATATCTAACACAGTATTTTAACGAGAAACAAATAGATGATTGAAAATGAAGTATTTAAGGTTACTATCTAATCAATTATGTGTTTGCATCATTGTTATCGTATATATAATGAATTAAACCCATAAACTGAAAATTCACAAAAACGTGGAAAAACGGCAAAATATTGCCAAATTCGATGATATTTTGTTTAAATCACATAGAGGAAAAGTGGATGATAAACATCAAAATATTGCTAAATTCTATGATTTTTCGTACGAAACAAAATGTAAGAAAATTTGCTTAAAATGTAATATTATGCGACATTCTGAGATTTGAAGGCCAAATCACATATCGTGATACTACATGAAATAGTATTGGAATATTGGTAAAAATGAATATATTTACGTAATATCAAACTACATGATTAACGTGAAAAAAGTCACTATTTTACCATATATGGGGATTTTAACTTCAAATCATAGAGCGAGGTTTCGTATTATTTAGATCCAAGAAAAGACATGACAATGTTGTTTCGAATACAAATGATAAAAATCAATGTGTTTTCATTAGAATTAACTAAAATGTTCCTGATTTTCCGTTTATATTACTTATGGAAAATGTACACGAAAAACGCTCTATTCCGGCTGAAACGTCGATATATGCAATAAAAACAGAACTTTTCCCTTTTTTAATATCTTCATCAGAATTTTAACGAGAAACAAATAGTTGATTGAAAATGAAGTATTTAAGGTTATTATCAAATCAATTATGTGCTTGCATCATTTTTATCCTATATATAATGAATTAAACCCATAAACTGAAAATTCACATAAACGTGGAAAAACGGCAAAATATTGTCTAATTCGATGATATTTTGTTTAAATCACATAGAGGAAAAGTGGATGATAAACGTCAAAATATTGCTAAATTCGATGTATTTTCGTACGAAACAAAATGCAAGAAAACTTGCTTAAAATGCAATATTATGCGACATTCTGAGATTTGAAGGCCAAATCACATATCGTGATACTACATGAAATTGTATCGAAATATTGGTAAAAATGAATATATTTACGTAATATCAAACTACATGATTAACGTGAAAAAGTCACTATTATACAATATTTGAGGATTTTGACTTCAAATCATAGAGCAAGGTTTCGTATTATTTAGATCCAAGAAAAGATATATGACAATGTTGTTTTCAATACAAATGATAAAAAACAATGTGTTTTCATTAGCATTAACTAAAATGTTCTTGATTTTCCGTTTATATTACCGATGGAAGATGTACACGTAAAACCGCTCTAATAAAGCTGAAACGTCGATATATGCAATAAAAACCGAACTTCTCCCCTTTTCAATATCTTACACAGTATTTTAACGAGAAACAAATAGATGATTGAAAATGAAGTATTTAAGGTTATTATCTAATCAATTATGTGTTTGCATCATTTTTATCGTATATATAATGAATTAATACCCATAGACTGAAAATTCACAAAAACGTGGAAAAACGGCAAAATATTGCCTAATTCGATGATATTTAGTTTAAATCACATAAAAAAAGGAGATGATAAACGTCAAAATATTGCTAAATTCGACGATTTTTCGTACAAAACAAAATGCAAGAAAACTTGCTTAAAATGGAATATTATGAGAAATTCTGAAATTTGAAGGCCAAATCACATATCGTGATACTGCATGAAATAGTATCGAAATATTGGTAAAAACGTATATATTTACGTAAAATCACACTACATGAAAAACGTGAAAAAAGTCACTATTTTACCATATATGAGGGTTTTAACTTCAAATCATAGAGCGAGGTTTCGTATTATTTAGATCTAAGAAAAGACATATGACAATGTTGTTTCCAATACAAATGATAAAAAACAATGTGTTTTCATTAGCATTAACTAAAAATTTCTTGATTTTCGGTGTTTTTTACCGATGGAAGATGTACACGTAAAACCGTTGTAATCCGGCTGAAACGTCGATATATGCAATAAAAACCGAACTTCTCCCCTTTTCAATATCTTACACAGTATTTTAACGAGAAACAAATAGATGATTGAAAATGAAGTATTTAAGGTTATTTTCTAATCAATTATGTGTTTGCATCATTTTTATCGTATATATAATGAATTAATACCCATAGACTGAAAATTCAGAAAAACGTGGAAAAACGGCAAAATATTGCCTAATTCGATGATATTTAGTTTAAATCACATAAAAAAAAAGGAGATGATAAACGTCAAAATATTGCTAAATTCGACGATTTTTCGTACAAAACAAAATGCAAGAAAACTTGCTTAAAATGCAATATTATGAGAAATTCTGAAATTTGAAGGCCAAATCACATATCGTGATACTACATGAAATAGTATCGAAATATTGGTAAAAACGTATATATTTACGTAAAATCACACTACGTGAAAAACGTGAAAAAAGTCACTATTTTACCATATATGAGGGTTTTAACTTCAAATCATAGAGCGAGGTTTCGTATTATTTAGATCTAAGAAAAGACATATGACAATGTTGTTTCCAATACAAATGATAAAAAACAATGTGTTTTCATTAGCATTAACTAAAAAGTTCTTGATTTTCGGTGTTTTTTACCGATGGAAGATGTACACGTAAAACCGTTCTAATCCGGCTGAAACGTCGAGATATGCAATAAAAACCGAACTTCTCCCCTTTTCAATATCTAACACAGTATTTTAACGAGAAACAAATAGATGATTGAAAATGAAGTATTTAAGGTTACTATCTAATCAATTATGTGTTTGCATCATTGTTATCGTATATATAATGAATTAAACCCATAAACTGAAAATTCACAAAAACGTGGAAAAACGGCAAAATATTGCCAAATTCGATGATATTTTGTTTAAATCACATAGAGGAAAAGTGGATGATAAACATCAAAATATTGCTAAATTCTATGATTTTTCGTACGAAACAAAATGTAAGAAAATTTGCTTAAAATGCAATATTATGCGACATTCTGAGATTTGAAGGCCAAATCACATATCGTGATACTACATGAAATAGTATCGAAATATTGGTAAAAATGAATATATTTACGTAATATCAAACTACATGATTAACGTGAAAAAGTCACTATTATACAATATTTGAGGATTTTGACTTCAAATCATAGAGCAAGGTTTCGTATTATTTAGATCCAAGAAAAGATATATGACAATGTTGTTTTCAATACAAATGATAAAAAACAATGTGTTTTCATTAGCATTAACTAAAATGTTCTTGATTTTCCGTTTATATTACCGATGGAAGATGTACACGTAAAACCGCTCTAATAAAGCTGAAACGTCGATATATGCAATAAAAACCGAACTTCTCCCCTTTTCAATATCTTACACAGTATTTTAACGAGAAACAAATAGATGATTGAAAATGAAGTATTTAAGGTTATTATCTAATCAATTATGTGTTTGCATCATTTTTATCGTATATATAATGAATTAATACCCATAGACTGAAAATTCACAAAAACGTGGAAAAACGGCAAAATATTGCCTAATTCGATGATATTTAGTTTAAATCACATAAAAAAAGGAGATGATAAACGTCAAAATATTGCTAAATTCGACGATTTTTCGTACAAAACAAAATGCAAGAAAACTTGCTTAAAATGCAATATTATGAGAAATTCTGAAATTTGAAGGCCAAATCACATATCGTGATACTGCATGAAATAGTATCGAAATATTGGTAAAAACGTATATATTTACGTAAAATCACACTACATGAAAAACGTGAAAAAGTCACTATTTTACCATATATGAGGGTTTTAACTTCAAATCATAGAGCGAGGTTTCGTATTATTTAGATCTAAGAAAAGACATATGACAATGTTGTTTCCAATACAAATGATAAAAATCAATGTGTTTTCATTAGAATTAACTAAAATGTTCCTGATTTTCCGTTTATATTACCTATGGAAAATGTACACGAAAAACGCTCTATTCCGGCTGAAACGTCGATATATGCAGTAAAAACAAAACTTCTCCCCTTTTCAATATCTTACTCAGAATTTTAACGAGAAACAAATAGTTGATTGAAAATGAAGTATTTAAGGTTATTATCTAATCAATTATGTGTTTGCATCATTTTTATCGTATATATAATGAATTAATACACATAGACTGAAAATTCACAAAAACGTGGAAAAACGGCAAAATATTGCCTAATTCGATGATATTTTGTTTAAATCACATAAAGGAAAAGGAGATGATAAACGTCAAAATATTGCTAAATTAGACGATTTTTCGTACGAAACAAAATGCAAGAAAACTAGCTTAAAATGCAATATTATGCGAAATTCTGAGATTTGAAGGCCAAATCACATATCGTGATACTACATGAAATAGTATCGAAATATTGGTAAAAACGTTTACATTGTCATATGTCTTTTCTTGGATGTAAATAATACGAAACCTCGCTCTATGATTTGAAGTTAAAATCCTCATATATGGTTAAAAAGTGACCTTTTTCACGTTTTTCATGTAGTTTGATATTACGTAAATATATTCATTTTTACCAATATTTCGATACTATTTCATGTAGTATCACGATTTGGCCTTCAAATCTCAGAATTTCGCATAATATTGCATTTTAAGCAAGTTTTCTTGCATTTTGTTTCGTACGAAAAATCATCGAATTTAGCAATATTTTGACGTTTATCATCCCCTTTTCCTTTATGTGATTTAAACAAAATATCATCGAATTAGGCAATATTTTGCCGTTTTTCCACGTTTTTGTGAATTTTCAATCTATGGGTATTAATTCATTATATATACGATAAAAATGATGTAAACACATAATTGATTAGATAATAACCTTAAATACTTCATTTTCAATCAACTATTTGTTTCTCGTTAAAATACTGAGAAAGATATTGAAAAGGGGAGAAGTTCTGTTCTTATTGCAAATATCAACGTTTCAGCCGGAATAGAGCGGTTTTCGTGTACATCTTCCATCGGTAATATAAACGAAAAATCAGGAACATTTTAGTTAATTCTAATGAAAACACATTGATTTTTATCGTTTGTATTGGAAACAACACTGTCATATGTCTTTTCTTGGATCAAAATAATACGAAACCTCGCTCTATGATTTGTAGTTAAAAACCTCAAATATGGTTAAATAGTGATTTTCTTCACGTTTTTCATGTAGTTTGATATTACGTAAATATATTCATTTTTACCAATATTTCGATACTATTTCATGTAGTATCACGATATATGATTTGGCCTTCAAATTTCAGAATTTCGCACAATATTGCATTTTAAGCAAGTTTTCTTGCATTTTGTTTCGTACGAAAAATCATCGAATTTAGCAATATTTTGAGGTTTATCATCTCCTTTTCCTTTATGAGATTTAAACAAAATATCATCGAATTAGGCAATAGATTGCCGTTTTCCACGTTTTTGTGAATTTTCTGTTTATTGGTATTAATTCATTATATACACGATAAAAATGATGCAAACACAAAAATGATTAGATAATAACCTTAAATACTTCATTTTCAATCAACTATTTGTTTCTCGTTAAAATACTGAGTAAGATATTGAAAAGGGGAGAAGTTCTGTTTTTATTGCATATATCGACGTTTCAGCCGGATTACAGCGGTTTTACGTGTACATCTTCCATCGGTAATATAAACGGAAAATCAGGAACATTTTAAAGTATTTTAATGAAAACACATTGATTTTTATCATATATATTGGAAACAGCATCTTTATATGTCTTTTCTAGAATCTAAGTAATACGAAACCTCGCTTTATGATTTGAAGTATGATTTCCTCAAATTTGGAAAAATAGCGATTTTTTTCACGTTTTTCATGTAGTGTGACATTACGTAAATATACTCGTTTTACCAATATTTCGATGCCTCTTCATGTTTTCTCACGATATGTGATTTGGCGTTCAAATCTCAGAATATCGCAAATTTTGCATTTTTAAGCAAGTTTTCTTGCGTTTTGTTTTGTACTAAAAATCATTGAATTAACAATATTTTGACGTTTATCATCCTCTTTTCCTTTATGTGATTTAAACAAAATACCATCGAATTAGGCAATATTTTGCCGTTTTTCCACGTTTTTGTGAATTTTCAGTTTATTGTTCTGCATTTTCAGTTTATTGCTCTGCATCGAGCAATAAACTCAAGGCTCAAGTAAGGAATGCAGAGGCACAAGAGAGGGATGCAGAGGCTCTTGAGAGTAATGCAGAGGCTCAAGAGAGGGATGCAGTGGCTTAAGAGAGTGATGCAAAGGCTCAGGAGAGGGATGCAGAACCTCATGAGAGGGATGCAGGAGTTCAAGAGAGGGATGCAGAGGCTCAAGAGAGTGATTCAGAGGCTTACGAGAGTGATGCAGAGGCTTAAGAGAGTGATGCAGGGGCTCAAGAGAGGGATGCAGAGGTTCAAGTGAGAGATGCAGAGGCACAAGAGAGGGATGCAGAGGCTCTTGAGAGTGACGCAGAGGCTCAAGAGAGGGATGCAGAGGCTTAGGAGAGTGATGCAAAGGCTCAGGAGAGGGATGCAGAGGCTAATGAGAGGGATGCAGGAGTTTAAGAAAGTGATGCGAAGGCTCAAGAAAGGGATGCAGAGGCTTAAGAGAGGGATGCAGAGGCTCACGAGAGGAATGCAGAGGCTTTAGAGAGTGATGCAGAGGCTGAAGAGAGTGTTGTAGAGGCTTAAGAGAGGGATGCAGAGGCTCAAGAAAGTAATGCAAAAGCTCAAGAGAGTGATGCAGAGGCTTAAGAGAGGGATGCAGATGCTCAAGAGAAGGATGTTGAGGCCCAATAGAGTGATGCAAAGGCTCAGGAGAGTGATGCAGAGGCTGAAGAGTAAGATTCAGAGGCTTAAGAGAGTGATGCAGAGGTTCAAGAGAGTGATGCAGAGGCACAAGAGAATGATGTAGAAGCTTATGAGAGGGATGCAGAGGCTCAAGAGAATGATGCAGGGGCTCAAGAGAATGATGCAGAGGCTTAAGAGAGGGATGCAGAGGATCAAGAGAGTGATGCAGACGATCAAGGGAGGGATGCAGAGGCTTAAGAGAGTGATGCAGGAGTTCAAGAGAATGATGCAGAGGCTCAAGAGAGGGATGCAGAGGCTCATGAGAGGGATGCAGGAGTTCAAGAGAATGATGCAGAGGCTCAAGAGAGGGATGCAGAGGCTTATGAAAGTGATGCAGAGGCTCAAAAAAGGAATGCAGAGGAGTTATGCACAGGCATAAGAGAGTGTTGCAAAGGCTTAAGAGAGGAATGCAGATCCTCAAGAGATTGATGCAAAGGCTCAAGAGAGTGATGCAGAGGCTGAAGAGAGTGTTGCAGAGGCTTTAGAGAGGGATGCAGAGGCTAAAGAGAGTGATGCAAAAGCTCAAGAGAGTGATGCAGAGGCTTAAGAGAGGGATGCAAAGGCTCAAGAGAGGGATGTAGAGGCTCAAGAGAGTGATGCAGAGGCTCAAGAGAGTGATGCAGAGGCTGAAGAGAGAGATACAGAGGCTTAAGAGAGTGATGCAGAGGTTGAAGAGAGTGAAGCAGAGGCACAAGAGAATGATGTAGAGGCTAAAGAGAGGGATGCAGGGGCTCAAGAGAGGGATGCAGAGGCTCAAGTGAGGGAAGCAGAGGCACAAGAGAGGGATGCAGAGGCTCTTGAGAATGATTCAGAGGCTTACGAGAGTGATGCAGAGAATCAAGAGAGTGATGCAGAGGCTCGAGAGAGTTATGCAGAGGCCTCAAGAGAGGGATTCAGAGGCATAAGAGAGTGATGCAGAGGCTTAAGAGAGGGATGCAGAGGCTTAAGAGAGGGTTGCAGAGGCTCAAGAGAGTGATTCAGAGGCTTACGAGAGTAATGCAGAGAACCAAGAGAGTGATGCAGAGGCTCGAGAGAGGGATTCAGAGGCTTAAGAGAGTGATGCAGAGGCTGAAGAGAGTGTTGCAGAGGCTCAAGAGAGGGATGAAGAGGCTTACGAGAGTGATGCAGAGCCTTAAGAGAGTGATGCAGAGGCTTAAGAGAGGGATGCAGGGGCTCGAGAGAGGGATGCAGAGGCTCAAGAGAGGGATCCAGGGACTCAATAGAAGGATGCAGAGGCTCAAGTGAGGGATGCAGAGGCACAAGAGAGGGATGCAGAGGCTTAAGAGAGTGATGCATAGGCTCAGGAGAGGGATGCAGAGGCTCATGAGAGGGATGCAGGAGTTCAAGAGAGTGATGCAGAGGCTCAAGAGAGGGATGCAGAGGCTCAAGTGAGGGATGAATGTGAGGTAATACGAAACCTAGCTTTATGATTTGAAGTTAAAATCCTCAAATTTGGAAAAAATAGCGATTTTTTTCACGTTTTTCTTGTAGTGTGATTGAGCCTCTGCAGCCCTCTCTTGAACTCCTGTATCCCTCTCATGAGCCTCTGCATCCCTCTCTTGAGCCTTTGCATCTCTTTCTTAAGCCTCTGCATCCCTCTCTTGAGCCTCTGCATCCCTCTCTTGGGCCTCTACATCCCTCTCGTGAGCCTCTGCATCCCTCTCTTAAGCCTCTGCAGAGGCTTAATAGGGTGATGCAGAGGCTCAAGAGAGTGATGCAGAGGCTTGAGAGAGGGATGCAGGGGCTCAAGAGAGTGATGCAGAGGCTCAAGAGTGTGATGCAGAGGCTTAAGAGAGTGATGCAGAGGCTAAAGAGAGGGATGCAGAAGCTCAAGAGAGGGATGTAGAGGCCCAAGAGAGGGATGCAGAGGCTCAAGAGAGGGATACAGAGGCTCAAGTGAGGGAATCAGAGGAACAAGAGAGGGATGCAGAGGGTCTTGAGAGTGATGCAGAGGCTCAAGAGAGGGATGCAGAGGCTTAAGAGAGTGATGCAAAGGCTAAAAACAAGGATGCAGAGGCTCATGAGAGGGATGCAGGAGTTCAAGAGAGGGATGCAGAGGCTCAAGAGAGTGATTCAGAGGCTTACAAGAGTGATGCAGAGGCTTAAGAGAGTGATGCAGAGGCTTAAGAGAGGGATGCAGGGGCCAAAGAGAGGGATGCAGAGGCTCAAGAGAGGGATGCAGAGGCTCAAGTGAGGGATGCAGAGGAACAAGAGAGGGATGCAGAAGCTCTTGAGAGTGATGCAAAGGCTCAAGAGAGGGATGCAGAGGCTTAAGAGAGAGATGCAAAAGCTCAAGAGAGGGATGCAGAGGCTCATGAGAGGGATACAGGAGTTCAGGAGAGGGATGCAGAGGCTTATGAGAGTGATGCAGAGGCTTAAGAGAGAGATGCAGGGGCTCAAGAGAGGGATGCAGAAGCTCAAGAGAGGGATGTAGAGGCCCAAGAGAGGGATGCAGAGGCTCAAGAGAGGGATACAGATGCTCAAGTGAGGGAATCAGAGGAACAAGAGAGGGATGCAGAGGGTCTTGAGAGTGATGCAGAGGCTCAAGAGAGGGATGCAGAGGCTTAAGAGAGTGATGCAAAGGCTAAAAACAGGGATGCAGAGGCTCATGAATGGGATGCAGGAGTTCAAGAGAGGGATGCAGAGGCTCAAGAGAGTGATTCAGAGGCTTACAAGAGTGACGCAGTGGCTTAGGAGAGTGATGCAGAGGCTTAAGAGAGGGATACAGGGGCTCATGAGAGGGATGCAGAGGCTCAAGTGAGGGATGCAGAAGCTCATGAGAGGGATGCAGGAGTTTATGAGAGTGATGCAGAGGCTCAAGAAAGGGATGCAGAGGCTTACGAAAGTGATGCAGAGGCTCAAAAAAGGGATGCAGAGGCTTAAGAGAGTGATGCAGAGGCTGAAAAGAGTGATGCAGAGGCTTAAGAGAGGGATGCAGAGGCTCAAGAGAGTGATGCAAAGGCTCAAGAGTGTGATGCAGAGGCAGAGGAGAGTGTTGCAGAGGCTTAAGAGAGGGATGCAGAGGCTCAAAAGAAGGGATGCAGAGGCTTAAGAGAGTGATTCAGAGGCTTACGAGATTGATGCAGAGAATCAAGAGAGTGATGCAGAGCTTCAAGAGAGGTATGCAGAGGCCTCAAAAGAGGGATTCAGAGGCTTAAGAGAGTGATGCAGAGGCTGAAGAGAGTGTTGCAGAGGCTCAAGAGAGGGAAGAAGAGGCTGAAGAGAGTGATGCAGAGGCTCAAGAGACGGATGCAGAGGCTCAAGAAAGTGATGCACAGGCTTAACAGAGTGAGGCAGAGGCTTAGGAGAGGGATGCAGAGGCTCAAGAGAGTAATGCAGAGGCTTAAGAGAGGGATGCAGAGGTTCAAAGGAGGGATGCAGAGGCTTTAGAGAGTGATGCAGAGGCTGAAGAGAGTGTTGCAGAGGCTTAAGAGAGGGATGCAGAGGCTCAAGAAAGTGATGCAAAAGCTCAGGAGAGTGATGCAGAGGCTTAAGAGAGGGATGCAGAGGCTCAATAGAGGGACGAAGAGGCCCAAGCGAGTGATGCAGAGGCTCAAGAGAGTGATGCAGAGGCTGAAGAGAGAGATGCAGAGGATTAATTGAGAGTGATGCAGAGGTTCAAGAGAGTGATGCAGAGGCACAAGAGAATGATGTAGAGGCTTAAGAGAGGGATGCAGAGGCTCAAGAGAGGGATGTAGAGGCCCAGGAGAGTGATGCAGAGGCTCAAGAGAGTGGTGTAGAGGCTGAAGAGAGAGATGCAGAGGCTTAGGAGAGTGATGCAGAGGTTCAAGAGAGTGATAGAGAGGCTCAGGAGAGGATGCAGAGGCTTAAGAAAGTGATGCAGAGGCTCAAAAAAGGAATGCAGAGGTTTAAGAGAGTGATGCAGAAGCTTAAGAGAGTGTTGCAGAGGCTTAAGAGAGGGATATTATACAATATTTGAGGATTTTAACTTCAAATCATGGAGCGAGTTTCGTATTATTTAGATCCAAGAAAAGAAATATGACAATGTTGTTTTCAATACAAATGATAAAAAACAATGTGTTTTCATTAGAATAAACTAAAATGTTCTTGATTTTCCGTTTATATTACCGATGGAAGATGTACACGTAAAACCGCTCTTATCCGGCTGAAACGTCGACATATGCAATAAAAACCGAACTTCTCCCCTTTTCAATATCTTACTCAGTATTTTAACGAGAAACAAATAGATGATTGAAAATGAAGTATTTAAGGTTATTATCTAATCAATTATGTGTTTGCATCATTTTTATCGTATATATAATGAATTAATACCCATAGACTGAAAATTCACAAAAACGTTGAAAAACGGCAAAGTATTGCCTAATTCAATCATATTTTGTTTAAATCACACAAAGGAAAAGGAGATGATAAACGTCAAAATATTGCTAAATTCGACGATTTTTCGTACAAAACAAAATGCAAGAAAACTTGCTTAAATTGCAATATTATGCGAAATTCTGAGATTTGAAGGCCAAATCACATATCTTGATACTACATGAAATAGTATCGAAATATTGGTAAAAACGTATATTTTTACGTAAAATCACACATGAAAAACGTGAAAAAGTTCACTATTTTACCATATATGAGGGTTTTAACTTCAAATCATATAGCGAGGTTTCGTATTATTTAGATCTAATTAAAGTCATATGACAATGTTGTTTCCAATACAAATGATAAAAAAACAGTGTGTTTTCATTAGCATTAACTAAAATGTTCTTGACTTTCGGTTTATATTACCGATGGAAGATGTACACGTAAAACCGCTCTAATCCGGCTGAAACGTCGATATATGCAATAAAAACCGAACTTCTCCCCTTTTCAATATCTTACACAGTATTTTAACGAGAAACAAATAGATGATTGAAAATGAAGTATTTAAGGTTATTATCTAATCAATTATGTGTTTGCATCATTTTTTTCGTATATATAATTAATAATACCCATAGACTGAAAATTCACAAAAACGTGGAAAAACGGCAAAATATTGCATAATTCGATGATATTTTGTTTAAATCACATAAAGGAAAAGGAGATGATAAACGTCAAAATATTGCTAAATTCGACGATTTTTCGTACAAAACAAAATGCAAGAAAACTTGCTTAAAATGCAATATTATGCGAAATTCTGAGATTTGAAGGCCAAATCACATATCGTGATACTACATGAAATTGTATCGAAATATTGGTAAAAATGAATATATTTACGTAATATCAAACTACATGATTAACGTGAAAACGTCACTATTATACAATATTTGAGGATTTTGACTTCAAATCATAGAGCGAGGTTTCGTATTATTTAGATCCAAGAAAAGATATATGACAATGTTGTTTTCAATACAAATGATAAAAAACAATGTGTTTTCATTAGCATTAACTAAAATGTTCTTGATTTTCCGTTTATATTACCGATGGAAGATGTACACGTAAAACCGCTCTAATAAAGCTGAAACGTCGATATATGCAATAAAAACCGAACTTCTCCCCTTTTCAATATCTTACACAGTATTTTAACGAGAAACAAATAGATGATTGAAAATGAAGTATTTAAGGTTATTATCTAATCAATTATGTGTTTGCATCATTTTTATCGTATATATAATGAATTAAACCCATAAACTGAAAATTCACAAAAACGTGGAAAAACGGCAAAACATTGCCTAATTCGATGATATTTTGTTTAAAGCACATAGAGGAAAAGTGGATGATTAACGTCAAAATATTGCTAAATTCGATGATTTTTCGTACGAAACAAAATGCAAGAAAATTTGCTTAAAATGCAATATTATGCGAAATTCTGAGATTTGAAGACCAAATCACATATCGTGATACTACATGAAATAGTATCGAAATATTGGTAAAAACGTATATATATACGTAATATCAAACTACATGATTAACGTGAAAAAGTTACTATTATACAATTTTTGAGGATTTTGACTTCAAATCATAGAGCGAGGTTTCGTATTATTTAGATCCAAGAAAAGATATATGACAATGTTGTTTTCAATACAAATGATAAAAAACAATGTGTTTTCATTAGCATTAACTAAAATGTTCTTGATTTTCCGTTTATATTACCGATGGAAGATGTACACGTAAAACCGGTTTAATAAAGCTGAAACGTCGATATATGCAATAAAAACCGAACTTCTCCCCTTTTCAATATCTTACACAGTATTTTAACGAGAAACAAATAGATGATTGAAAATGAAGTATTTAAGGTTATTATCTAATCAATTATGTGTTTGCATCATTTTTATCGTATATATATTGAATTAATACCCATAGACTGAAAATTCACAAAAACGTTGAAAAACGGCAAAATATTGCCTAATTCGATCATATTTTGTTTAAATCACATAAAGGAAAAGGAGGTGATAAACGTCGAAATATTGCTAAATTTGTGCTTGCATCATTTTTATCCTATATATAATGAATTAAACCCATGAACTGAAAATTCACATAAACGTGGAAAAACGGCAAAATATTGCCTTATTCGATGATATTTTGTTTAAATCACATAGAGGAAAAGTGGATGATAAACGTCAAAATATTGCTAAATTCGATGATTTTTCGTACGAAACAAAATGCAAGAAAACTTGCTTAAAATGGAATATTATGCGACATTCTGAGATTTGAAGGCCAAATCACATATCGTGATACTACATGAAATAGTATCGAAATATTGGTAAAAACGTATATATATACGTAAAATCACACTGCATGAAAAACGTGAAAAAAGTCACTATTTTACCATATATGAGGGTTTTAACTTCAAATCATAGAGCGAGGTTTCGTATTATTTAGATCTAAGAAAAGACATATGACAATGTTGTTTTCAATACAAATGATAAAAAACAATGTGTTTTCATTAGAATTAACTAAAATGTTCTTGATTTTCCGTTTATATTGCCGATGGAAGATGTACACGTAAAACCGCTCTAATCCGGCTGAAACGTCGATATATGCAATAAAAACAGAACTTCTCCCCTTTTCAATATCTTACACAGTATTTTAACGAGAAACAAATAGATGATTGAAAATGAAGTATTTAAGCTTATTATCTAATCAATTATGTGTTTGCATCATTTTTATCGTATATATAATGAAATAAACCCATAAACTGAAAATTCACAAAAACGTGGAAAAACGGCAAAATATTGCCTAATTCGATGATATTTTGTTTAAAGCACATAGAGGAAAAGTGGATGATAAACGTAAAAATATTGCTAAATTCGATGATTTTTCGTACGAAACAAAATGCAAGAAAACTTGCTTAAAATGGAATATTATGCGACATTCTGAGATTTGAACGCCAAATCACATATCGTGATACTACATGAAATTGTATCGAAATATTGGTAAAAATGAATATATTTACGTAATATCAAACTACATGATTAACGTGAAAACGTCACTATTATACAATATTTGAGGATTTTGACTTCAAATCATAGAGCGAGGTTTCGTATTATTTAGATCCAAGAAAAGATATATGACAATGTTGTTTTCAATACAAATGATAAAAAACAATGTGTTTTCATTAGCATTAACTAAAATGTTCTTGATTTTCCGTTTATATTACCGATGGAAGATGTACACGTAAAACCGCTCTAATAAAGCTGAAACGTCGATATATGCAATAAAAACCGAACTTCTCCCCTTTTCAATATCTTACACAGTATTTTAACGAGAAGCAAATAGATGATTGAAAATGAAGTATTTAAGGTTATTATCTAATCAATTATGTGTTTGCATCATTTTTATCGTATATATAATGAATTAATACCCATAGACTGAAAATTCACAAAAACGTTGAAAAACGGCAAAATATTGCCTAATTCGATCATATTTTGTTTAAATCACATAAAGGAAAAGGAGGTGATAAACGTCGAAATATTGCTAAATTTGACGATTTTTCGTACAAAACAAAATGCAAGAAAACTTGCTTAAAATGCAATATTATGCGAAATTCTGAGATATGAAGGCCAAATCACATATCGTGATACTACATGAAATAGTATCGAAATATTGGTAAAAACGTATATTTTTACGTAAAATCACACAACATGAAAAACGTTAAAAAGTTCACTATTTTACCATATATGAGCGTTTTAACTTCAAATCATAGAGCGAGGTTTCGTATTATTTAGATCTAAGAAAAGACATATGACAATGTTGTTTCCAATACAAATGATAAAAAACAATGTGTTTTCATTAGCATTAACTAAAAAGTTCTTGATTTTCGGTGTTTTTTACCGATGGAAGATGTACACGTAAAACCGCTCTAATCCGGCTGAAACGTCGATATATGCAATAAAAACCGAACTTCTCCCCTTTTCAATATCTTACACAGTATTTTAACGAGAAACAAATAGATGATTTAAAATGAAGTATTTAAGGTTATTATCTAATCAATTATGTGTTTGCATCATTTTTATCGTATATATAATGAATTAAACCCATAAACTGAAAATTCACAAAAACGTGGAAAAACGGCAAAATATTGCCTAATTCGATGATATTTTGTTTAAAGCACATAGAGGAAAAGTGGATGATAAACGTCAAAATATTGCTAAATTCGATGATTTTTCGTACGAAACAAAATGCAAGGAAATTTGCTTAAAATGCAATATTATGCGAAATTCTGAGATTTGAAGACCAAATCACATATCGTGATACTACATGAAATAGTATCGAAATATTGGTAAAAACGTATATATATACGTAAAATCACACTGCATGAAAAACGTGAAAAAAGTCACTATTTTACCATATATGAGGGTTTTAACTTCAAATCATAGAGCGAGGTTTCGTATTATTTAGATCTAAGAAAAGACATATGACAATGTTGTTTTCAATACAAATGATAAAAAACAATGTGTTTTCATTAGAATTAACTAAAATGTTCTTGATTTTCCGTTTATATTACCGATGGAAGATGTACACGTAAAACCGCTCTAATCCGGCTGAAACGTCGATATATGCAATAAAAACAGAACTTCTCCCCTTTTCAATATCTTACACAGTATTTTAACGAGAAACAAATAGATGATTGAAAATGAAGTATTTTAGGTTATTATCTAATCAATTATGTGTTTGCATCATTTTTATCGTATATATAATGAATTAATACCCATAGACTGAAAATTCACAAAAACGTGGAAAAACGGCAAAATATTGCCTAATTCAATGATATTTTGTTTAAATCACATAGAGGAAAAGTGGATGAGAAACGTCAAAATATTGCTAAATTAGACGATTTTTCGTACGAAACAAAATGCGAGAAAACATGCTTAAAATGCAATGTTATGCGACATTCTGAGATTTGAAAGCCAAATCACATATCGTGAGACTACATGAAATAGTATCGAAATATTGGTAAAAATTAATATATTTACGTAATATCAAACTACATGATTAACGTGAAAAAGTCACTATTATACAATATTTGAGGATTTTAACTTCAAATCATGGAGCGAGTTTCGTATTATTTAGATCCAAGAAAAGAAATATGACAATGTTGTTTTCAATACAAATGATAAAAAACAATGTGTTTTCATTAGCATTAACTAAAATGTTCCTGATTTTCCGTTTATATTACCTATGGAAAATGTACACGAAAAACGCTCTAATCCGGCTGAAACGTCGATATATGCAATAAAAACAGAACTTTTCCCTTTTTTAATATCTTACTCAGAATTTTAACGAGAAACAAATAGTTGATTGAAAATGAAGTATTTAAGGTTATTATCAAATCAATTATGTGCTTGCATCATTTTTATCCTATATATAATGAATTAAACCCATAAACTGAAAATTCACATAAACGTGGAAAAACGGCAAAATATTGCCTAATTCGATGATATTTTGTTTAAATCACATAGAGGAAAAGTGGATGATAAGAGTCAAAATATTGCTAAATTCGATGATTTTTCGTACGAAACAAAATGCAAGAAAACTTGCTTAAAATGGAATATTATGCGACATTCTGAGATTTGAAGGCCAAATCACATATCGTGATACTACATGAAATAGTATCGAAATATTGGTAAAAACGTATATATATACGTAAAATCACACTGCATGAAAAACGTGAAAAAAGTCACTATTTTACCATATATGAGGGTTTTAACTTCAAATCATAGAGCGAGGTTTCGTATTATTTAGATCTAAGAAAAGACATATGACAATGTTGTTTTCAATACAAATGATAAAAAACAATGTGTTTTCATTAGAATTAACTAAAATGTTCTTGATTTTCCGTTTATATTGCCGATGGAAGATGTACACGTAAAACCGCTCTAATCCGGCTGAAACGTCGATATATGCAATAAAAACAGAACTTCTCCCCTTTTCAATATCTTACACAGTATTTTAACGAGAAACAAATAGATGATTGAAAATGAAGTATTTAAGCTTATTATCTAATCAATTATGTGTTTGCATCATTTTTATCGTATATATAATGAAATAAACCCATAAACTGAAAATTCACAAAAACGTGGAAAAACGGCAAAATATTGCCTAATTCGATGATATTTTGTTTAAAGCACATAGAGGAAAAGTGGATGATAAACGTAAAAATATTGCTAAATTCGATGATTTTTCGTACGAAACAAAATGCAAGAAAACTTGCTTAAAATGGAATATTATGCGACATTCTGAGATTTGAACGCCAAATCACATATCGTGATACTACATGAAATTGTATCGAAATATTGGTAAAAATGAATATATTTACGTAATATCAAACTACATGATTAACGTGAAAACGTCACTATTATACAATATTTGAGGATTTTGACTTCAAATCATAGAGCGAGGTTTCGTATTATTTAGATCCAAGAAAAGATATATGACAATGTTGTTTTCAATACAAATGATAAAAAACAATGTGTTTTCATTAGCATTAACTAAAATGTTCTTGATTTTCCGTTTATATTACCGATGGAAGATGTACACGTAAAACCGCTCTAATAAAGCTGAAACGTCGATATATGCAATAAAAACCGAACTTCTCCCCTTTTCAATATCTTACACAGTATTTTAACGAGAAGCAAATAGATGATTGAAAATGAAGTATTTAAGGTTATTATCTAATCAATTATGTGTTTGCATCATTTTTATCGTATATATAATGAATTAATACCCATAGACTGAAAATTCACAAAAACGTTGAAAAACGGCAAAATATTGCCTAATTCGATCATATTTTGTTTAAATCACATAAAGGAAAAGGAGGTGATAAACGTCGAAATATTGCTAAATTTGACGATTTTTCGTACAAAACAAAATGCAAGAAAACTTGCTTAAAATGCAATATTATGCGAAATTCTGAGATATGAAGGCCAAATCACATATCGTGATACTACATGAAATAGTATCGAAATATTGGTAAAAACGTATATTTTTACGTAAAATCACACAACATGAAAAACGTTAAAAAGTTCACTATTTTACCATATATGAGCGTTTTAACTTCAAATCATAGAGCGAGGTTTCGTATTATTTAGATCTAAGAAAAGACATATGACAATGTTGTTTCCAATACAAATGATAAAAAACAATGTGTTTTCATTAGCATTAACTAAAAAGTTCTTGATTTTCGGTGTTTTTTACCGATGGAAGATGTACACGTAAAACCGCTCTAATCCGGCTGAAACGTCGATATATGCAATAAAAACCGAACTTCTCCCCTTTTCAATATCTTACACAGTATTTTAACGAGAAACAAATAGATGATTTAAAATGAAGTATTTAAGGTTATTATCTAATCAATTATGTGTTTGCATCATTTTTATCGTATATATAATGAATTAAACCCATAAACTGAAAATTCACAAAAACGTGGAAAAACGGCAAAATATTGCCTAATTCGATGATATTTTGTTTAAAGCACATAGAGGAAAAGTGGATGATAAACGTCAAAATATTGCTAAATTCGATGATTTTTCGTACGAAACAAAATGCAAGGAAATTTGCTTAAAATGCAATATTATGCGAAATTCTGAGATTTGAAGACCAAATCACATATCGTGATACTACATGAAATAGTATCGAAATATTGGTAAAAACGTATATATATACGTAAAATCACACTGCATGAAAAACGTGAAAAAAGTCACTATTTTACCATATATGAGGGTTTTAACTTCAAATCATAGAGCGAGGTTTCGTATTATTTAGATCTAAGAAAAGACATATGACAATGTTGTTTTCAATACAAATGATAAAAAACAATGTGTTTTCATTAGAATTAACTAAAATGTTCTTGATTTTCCGTTTATATTACCGATGGAAGATGTACACGTAAAACCGCTCTAATCCGGCTGAAACGTCGATATATGCAATAAAAACAGAACTTCTCCCCTTTTCAATATCTTACACAGTATTTTAACGAGAAACAAATAGATGATTGAAAATGAAGTATTTTAGGTTATTATCTAATCAATTATGTGTTTGCATCATTTTTATCGTATATATAATGAATTAATACCCATAGACTGAAAATTCACAAAAACGTGGAAAAACGGCAAAATATTGCCTAATTCAATGATATTTTGTTTAAATCACATAGAGGAAAAGTGGATGAGAAACGTCAAAATATTGCTAAATTAGACGATTTTTCGTACGAAACAAAATGCGAGAAAACATGCTTAAAATGCAATGTTATGCGACATTCTGAGATTTGAAAGCCAAATCACATATCGTGAGACTACATGAAATAGTATCGAAATATTGGTAAAAATTAATATATTTACGTAATATCAAACTACATGATTAACGTGAAAAAGTCACTATTATACAATATTTGAGGATTTTAACTTCAAATCATGGAGCGAGTTTCGTATTATTTAGATCCAAGAAAAGAAATATGACAATGTTGTTTTCAATACAAATGATAAAAAACAATGTGTTTTCATTAGCATTAACTAAAATGTTCCTGATTTTCCGTTTATATTACCTATGGAAAATGTACACGAAAAACGCTCTAATCCGGCTGAAACGTCGATATATGCAATAAAAACAGAACTTTTCCCTTTTTTAATATCTTACTCAGAATTTTAACGAGAAACAAATAGTTGATTGAAAATGAAGTATTTAAGGTTATTATCAAATCAATTATGTGCTTGCATCATTTTTATCCTATATATAATGAATTAAACCCATAAACTGAAAATTCACATAAACGTGGAAAAACGGCAAAATATTGCCTAATTCGATGATATTTTGTTTAAATCACATAGAGGAAAAGTGGATGATAAGAGTCACAATATTGCTAAATTCGATGATTTTTCGTACGAAACAAAATGCAAGAAAACTTGCTTAAAATGCAATATTATGCGACATTCTGAGATTTGAAGGCCAAATCACATATCGTGATACTACATGAAATTGTATCGAAATATTGGTAAAAATGAATATATTTACGTAATATCAAACTACATGATTAACGTGAAAAAGTCACTATTATACAATTTTTAAGGATTTTGACTTCAAATCATAGAGCGAGGTTTCGTATTATTTAGATCCAAGAAAAGATATATGACAATGTTGTTTTCAATACAAATGATAAAAAACAATGTGTTTTCATTAGCATTAACTAAAATGTTCTTGATTTTCCGTTTATATTACCGATGGAAGATGTACACGTAAAACCGCTCTAATAAAGCTGAAACGTCGATATATGCAATAAAAACCGAACTTCTCCCCTTTTCAATATCTTACACAGTATTTTAACGAGAAACAAATAGATGATTGAAAATGAAGTATTTAAGGTTATTATCTAATCAATTATGTGTTTGCATCATTTTTATCGTATATATATTGAATTAATACCCATAGACTGAAAATTCACAAAAACGTTGAAAAACGCTTAAATATTGCCTAATTCGATCATATTTTGTTTAAATCACATAAAGGAAAAGGTGATAAACGTCGAAATATTGCTAAATTTGTGCTTGCATCATTTTTATCCTATATATAATGAATTAAACCCATAAACTGAAAATTCACATAAACGTGGAAAAACGGCAAAATATTGCCTTATTCGATGATATTTTGTTTAAATCATATAGAGGAAAAGTGGATGATAAACGTCAAAATATTGCTAAATTCGATGATTTTTCGTACGAAACAAAATGCAAGAAAACTTGCTTAAAATGGAATATTATGCGACATTCTGAGATTTGAAGGCCAAATCACATATCGTGATACTACATGAAATAGTATCGAAATATTGGTAAAAACGTATATATATACGTAAAATCACACTGCATGAAAAACGTGAAAAAAGTCACTATTTTACCATATATGAGGGTTTTAACTTCAAATCATAGAGCGAGGTTTCGTATTATTTAGATCTAAGAAAAGACATATGACAATGTTGTTTTCAATACAAATGATAAAAAACAATGTGTTTTCATTGGAATTAACTAAAATGTTCTTGATTTTCCGTTTATATTACCGATGGAAGATGTACACGTAAAACCGCTCTAATCCGGCTGAAACGTCGATATATGCAATAAAAACAGAACTTCTCCCCTTTTCAATATCTTACACAGTATTTTAACGAGAAACAAATAGATGATTGAAAATGAAGTATTTAAGGTTATTATCTAATCAATTATGTGTTTGCATCATTTTTATCGTATATATAATGAAATAAACCCATAAACTGAAAATTCACAAAAACGTGGAAAAACGGCAAAATATTGCCTAATTCGATGATATTTTGTTTAAAGCACATAGAGGAAAAGTGGTTGATAAACGTAAAAATATTGCTAAATTCGATGATTTTTCGTACGAAACAAAATGCAAGAAAACTTGCTTAAAATGGAATATTATGGGACATTCTGAGATTTGAACGCCAAATCACATATCGTGATACTACATGAAATTGTATCGAAATATTGGTAAAAATGAATATATTTACGTAATATCAAACTACATGATTAACGTGAAAACGTCACTATTATACAATATTTGAGGATTTTGACTTCAAATCATAGAGCGAGGTTTCGTATTATTTAGATCCAAGAAAAGATATATGACAATGTTGTTTTCAATACAAATGATAAAAAACAATGTGTTTTCATTAGCATTAACTAAAATGTTCTTGATTTTCCGTTTATATTACCGATGGAAGATGTACACGTAAAACCGCTCTAATAAAGCTGAAACGTCGATATATGCAATAAAAACCGAACTTCTCCCCTTTTCAATATCTTACACAGTATTTTAACGAGAAGCAAATAGATGATTGAAAATGAAGTATTTAAGGTTATTATCTAATCAATTATGTGTTTGCATCATTTTTATCGTATATATAATGAATTAATACCCATAGACTGAAAATTCACAAAAACGTTGAAAAACGGCAAAATATTGCCTAATTCGATCATATTTTGTTTAAATCACATAAAGGAAAAGGAGGTGATAAACGTCGAAATATTGCTAAATTTGACGATTTTTCGTACAAAACAAAATGCAAGAAAACTTGCTTAAAATGCAATATTATACGAAATTCTGAGATATGAAGGCCAAATCACATATCGTGATACTACATGAAATAGTATCGAAATATTGGTAAAAACGTATATTTTTACGTAAAATCACACAACATGAAAAACGTTAAAAAGTTCACTATTTTACCATATATGAGGGTTTTAACTTCAAATCATAGAGCGAGGTTTCGTATTATTTAGATCTAAGAAAAGACATGACAATGTTGTTTCCAATACAAATGATAAAAAACAATGTGTTTTCATTAGCATTAACTAAAAAGTTCTTGATTTTCGGTGTTTTTTACCGATGGAAGATGTACACGTAAAACCGCTCTAATCCGGCTGAAACGTCGATATATGCAATAAAAACCGAACTTCTCCCCTTTTTAATATCTTACTCAGTATTTTAACTAGAAACAAATAGATGATTGAAAATGAACTATTTAAGGTTATTATCTAATCAATTATGTGTTTGCATCATTTTTATCGTATATATAATGAATTAAACCCATAAACTGAAAATTCACAAAAACGTGGAAAAACGGCAAAATATTGCCTAATTCGATGATATTTTGTTTAAAGCACATAGAGGAAAAGTGGATGATAAACGTCAAAATATTGCTAAATTCGATGATTTTTTGTACGAAACAAAATGCAAGAAAATTTGCTTAAAATGCAATATTATGCGAAATTCTGAGATTTGAAGACCAAATCACATATCGTGATACTACATGAAATAGTATCGAAATATTGGTAAAAACGTATATATATACGTAAAATCACACTGCATGAAAAACGTGAAAAAAGTCACTATTTTACCATATATGAGGGTTTTAACTTCAAATCATAGAGCGAGGTTTCGTATTATTTAGATCTAAGAAAAGACATATGACAATGTTGTTTTCAATACAAATGATAAAAAACAATGTGTTTTCATTAGAATTAACTAAAATGTTCTTGATTTTCCGTTTATATTACCGATGGAAGATGTACACGTAAAACCGCTCTAATCCGGCTGAAACGTCGATATATGCAATAAAAACAGAACTTCTCCCCTTTTCAATATCTTACACAGTATTTTAACGAGAAACAAATAGATGATTGAAAATGAAGTATTTTAGGTTATTATCTAATCAATTATGTGTTTGCATCATTTTTATCGTATATATAATGAATTAATACCCATAGACTGAAAATTCACAAAAACGTGGAAAAACGGCAAAATATTGCCTAATTCAATGATATTTTGTTTAAATCACATAGAGGAAAAGTGGATGAGAAACGTCAAAATATTGCTAAATTAGACGATTTTTCGTACAAAACAAAATGCGAGAAAACATGCTTAAAATGCAATATTATGCGACATTCTGAGATTTGAAAGCCAAATCACATATCGTGAGACTGCATGAAATAGTATCGAAATATTGGTAAAAATTAATATATTTACGTAATATCAAACTACATGATTAACGTGAAAAAGTCACTATTATACAATATTTGAGGATTTTAACTTCAAATCATGGAGCGAGTTTCGTATTATTTAGATCCAAGAAAAGAAATATGACAATGTTGTTTTCAATACAAATGATAAAAAACAATGTGTTTTCATTAGCATTAACTAAAATGTTCCTGATTTTCCGTTTATATTACCTATGGAAAATGTACACGAAAAACGCTCTATTCCAGCTGAAACGTCGATATATGCAATAAAAACAGAACTTCTCCCCTTTTTAATATCTTACTCAGTATTTTAACTAGAAACAAATAGTTGATTGAAAATGAAGTATTTAAGGTTACTATCTAATCAACTATGTGTTTGCATCATTTTTATCGTATATATAATGAATTAAACAAATAAACTGAAAATTCACAAAAACGTGGAAAAACGGCAAAATATTGCCTAATTCGATGATATTTTGTTTAAATCACATAAAGGAAAAGGAGATGATAAACGTCAAAATATTGCTAAATTCGACGATTTTTCGTACAAAACAAAATGCAAGAAAACTTGCTTAAAATGCAATATTATGCGAAATTCTGAGATTTGAAGGCCAAATCACATATCGTGATACTACATGAAATAGTATCGAAATATTGGTAAAAACGTATATATTTACGTAAAATCACACAACATGAAAAACGTGAAAAAGTCACTATTTTACCATATATGAGGATTTTAACTTCAAATCGCGAGGTTTCGCATTATTTAGATCCAAGAAAAGACATATGACAATGATGTTTCCAATACAAATGATAAAAAACAATGTGTTTTCATTAGCATTAACTAAAATGTTCTTGATTTTCCGTTTATTTTACCCATGGAAGATGTACACGTAAACCGCTCTAATCCGGCTGAAACGTCGATATATGCAATAAAACCGAACTTCTCCCCTTTTCAATATCTTACACAGTATTTTAACGAGAAACAAATAGATGATTGAAAATGAAGTATTTAAGGTTATTATCTAATCAATTATGTGTTTGCATCATTTTTTTCGTATATATAATGAATAATACCCATAGACTGAAAATTCACAAAAACGTGGAAAAACGGCAAAATATTGCCTAATTCGATGATATTTTGTTTAAATCACATAAAGGAAAAGGAGATGATAAACGTCAAAATATTGCTAAATTCGACGATTTTTCGTACAAAACAAAATGCAAGAAAACTTGCTTAAAATGCAATATTATGCGAAATTCTGAGATTTGAAGGCCAAATCACATATCGTAATACTACATGAAATAGTGTCGAAATATTGGTAAAAACGTATATATTTACGTAAAATCACACTACATGAAAAACGTGAAAAAAGTCACTATTTTACCATATATGAGGGTTTTAACTTCAAATCATAGAGCGAGGTTTCGTATTATTTAGATCTAAGAAAAGACATATGACAATGTTGTTTCCAATACAAATGATAAAAAACAATGTGTTTTCATTAGCATTAACTAAAATGTTCTTGATTTTCCGTTTCTATTATCGATGGAAGATGTACACGTAAAACCGCTCTAATCCGGCAGAAACGTCGATATATGCAATAAAAACCGAACTTCTCCCCTTTTCAATATCTTACACAGTATTTTAACGAGAAACAAATAGATGATTGAAAATGAAGTATTTAAGGTTATTATCTAATCAATTATGTGTTTGCATCATTTTTATCGTATATATAATGAAATAAACCCATAAACTGAAAATTCACAAAAACGTGGAAAAACGGCAAAATATTGCCTAATTCGATGATATTTTGTTTAAAGCACATAGAGGAAAAGTGGATGATAAACGTCAAAATATTGCTAAATTCGATGATTTTTCGTACGAAACAAAATGCAAGAAAACTTGCTTAAAATGGAATATTATGCGACATTCTGAGATTTGAAGGCCAAATCACATATCGTGATACTACATGAAATTGTATCGAAATATTGGTAAAAATGAATATATTTACGTAATATCAAACTACATGATTAACGTGAAAAAGTCACTATTATACAATTTTTGAGGATTTTGACTTCAAATCATAGAGCGAGGTTTCGTATTATTTAGATCCAAGAAAAGATATATGACAATGTTGTTTTCAATACAAATGATAAAAAACAATGTGTTTTCATTAGCATTAACTAAAATGTTCTTGATTTTCCGTTTATATTACCGATGGAAGATGTACACGTAAAACCGCTCTAATAAAGCTGAAACGTCGATATATGCAATAAAAACCGAACTTCTCCCCTTTTCAATATCTTACACAGTATTTTAACGAGAAACAAATAGATGATTGAAAATGAAGTATTTAAGGTTATTATCTAATCAATTATGTGTTTGCATCATTTTTATCGTATATATAATGAATTAATACCCAAAGAATGAAAATTCACAAAAACGTTGAAAAACGGCAAAATATTGCATAATTCGATGATATTTTGTTTAAAGCACATAGAGGAAAAGTGGATGATAAACGTCAAAATATTGCTAAATTCGATGATTTTTCGTACGAAACAAAATGCAAGAAAACTTGCTTAAAATGCAATATTATGCGAAATTCTGAGATTTGAAGACCAAATCACATATCGTGATACTACATGAAATAGTATCGAAATATTGGTAAAAACGTATATATATACGTAAAATCACACTGCATGAAAAACGTGAAAAAGTCACTATTTTACCATATATGAGGGTTTTAACTTCAAATCATAGAGCGAGGTTTCGTATTATTTAGATCTAAGAAAAGACATATGACAATGTTGTTTTCAATACAAATGATAAAAAACAATGTGTTTTCATTAGAATTAACTAAAATGTTCTTGATTTTCCGTTTATATTACCGATGGAAGATGTACACGTAAAACCGCTCTAATCCGGCTGAAACGTCGATATATGCAATAAAAACAGAACTTCTCCCCTTTTCAATATCTTACACAGTATTTTAACGAGAAACAAATAGATGATTGAAAATGAAGTATTTTAGGTTATTATCTAATCAATTATGTGTTTGCATCATTTTTATCGTAAATATAATGAATTAATACCCATAGACTGAAAATTCACAAAAACGTGGAAAAACGGCAAAATATTGCCTAATTCAATGACATTTTGTTTTAATCACATAGAGGAAAAGTGGATGAGAAACGTCAAAATATTGCTAAATTAGACGATTTTTCGTACGAAACAAAATGCGAGAAAACATGCTTAAAATGCAATATTATGCGACATTCTGAGATTTGAAAGCCAAATCACATATCGTGAGACTACATGAAATAGTATCGAAATATTGGTAAAAATGAATATATTTACGTAATATCAAACTACATGATTAACGTGAAAAAGTCACTATTATACAATATTTGAGGATTTTAACTTCAAATCATGGAGCGAGTTTCGTATTATTTAGATCCAAGAAAAGAAATATTGCAATGTGGTTTTCAATACAAATGATAAAAAACAACGTGTTTTCATTAGCATTAACTAAAATGTTCCTGATTTTCCGTTTATATTACCTATGGAAAATGTACACGAAAAACGCTCTAATCCGGCTGAAACGTCGATATATGCAATAAAAACAGAACTTTTCCCTTTTTTAATATCTTACTCAGAATTTTAACGAGAAACAAATAGTTGATGGAAAATGAAGTATTTAAGGTTATTATCAAATCACTTATGTGCTTGCATCATTTTTATCCTATATATAATGAATTAAACCCATAAACTGAAAATTCACATAAACGTGGAAAAACGGCAAAATATTGCCTAATTCGATGATATTTTGTTTAAATCACATAGAGGAAAAGTGGATGATAAACGTCAAAATATTGCTAAATTCGATGATTTTTCGTACGAAACAAAATGCAAGAAAACTTGCTTAAAATGCAATATTATGCGACATTCTGAGATTTGAAGGCCAAATCACATATCGTGATACTACATGAAATTGTATCGAAATATTGGTAAAAATGAATATATTTACGTAATATCAAACTACATGATTAACGTGAAAAAGTCACTATTATACAATTTTTGAGGATTTTGACTTCAAATCATAGAGCGAGGTTTCGTATTATTTAGATCCAAGAAAAGATATATGACAATGTTGTTTTCAATACAAATGATAAAAAACAATGTGTTTTCATTAGCATTAACTAAAATGTTCTTGATTTTCCGTTTATATTACCGATGGAAATGTACACGTAAAACCGCTCTAATAAAGCTGAAACGTCGATATATGCAATAAAAACCGAACTTCTCCCCTTTTCAATATCTTACACAGTATTTTAACGAGAAACAAATAGATGATTGAAAATGAAGTATTTAAGGTTATTATCTAATCAATTATGTGTTTGCATCATTTTTATCGTATATATATTGAATTAATACCCATAGACTGAAAATTCACAAAAACGTTGAAAAACGGCAAAATATTGCCTAATTCGATCATATTTTGTTTAAATCACATAAAGGAAAAGGAGGTGATAAACGTCGAAATATTGCTAAATTTGTGCTTGCATCATTTTTATCCTATATATAATGAATTAAACCCATAAACTGAAAATTCACATAAACGTGGAAAAACGGCAAAATATTGCCTTATTCGATGATATTTTGTTTAAATCACATAGAGGAAAAGTGGATGATAAACGTCAAAATATTGCTAAATTCGATGATTTTTCGTACGAAACAAAATGCAAGAAAACTTGCTTAAAATGGAATATTATGCGACATTCTGAGATTTGAAGGCCAAATCACATATCGTGATACTACATGAAATAGTATCGAAATATTGGTAAAAACGTATATATATACGTAAAATCACACTGCATGAAAAACGTGAAAAAAATCACTATTTTACCATATATGAGGGTTTTAACTTCAAATCATAGAGCGAGGTTTCGTATTATTTAGATCTAAGAAAAGACATATGACAATGTTGTTTCCAATACAAATGATAAAAAACAATGTGTTTTCATTAGCATTAACTAAAATGTTCTTGATTTTCCGTTTATATTACCGATGGAAGATGTACACGTAAAACCGCTCTAATAAAGCTGAAACGTCGATATATGCAATAAAAACCGAACTTCTCCCCTTTTCAATATCTTACACAGTATTTTAACGAGAAACAAATAGATGATTGAAAATGAAGTATTTAAGGTATATGTCCGTGTATGTGTCCGTGTGTCTCTCCGATGTATGTGTATCTCAGTGTGTGCATATCTCTCTCTCCCCCCCAGCGTCGCTCACCAGTTTGCGAAGAAGGGGGTAGGGGGGTATTGAGAGGGAAGTAGGGTGCAAAGATGAGTGGCGTGGAAAGAGATAGTGGGCGTTGAGAGAGATGAGGAGGACGAATTATTAATTAAGAATTAATTCATAATTGAATTAATCTAATCAATTATGTGTTTGCATCATTTTTATCGTATATATAATGAATTAAACCCATAAACTGAAAATTCACAAAAACGTGGAAAAACGGCAAAATATTGCCTAATTCGATGATATTTTGTTTAAAACACACAGAGGAAAAGTGGATGATAAACGTCAAAATATTGCTAAATTCGATGATTTTTCGTACGAAACAAAATGCAAGAAAACTTGCTTAAAATGCAATATTATACGAAATTCTGAGATTTGAAGACCAAATCACATATCGTGATACTACATGAAATAGTATCGAAATATTGGTAAAAACGTATATATATACGTAAAATCACACTGCATGAAAAACGTGAAAAAAGTCACTATTTTACCATATATGAGGGTTTTAACTTCAAATCATAGAGCGAGGTTTCGTATTATTTAGATCTAAGAAAAGACATATGACAATGTTGTTTTCAATACAAATGATAAAAAACAATGTGTTTTCATTAGAATTAACTAAAATGTTCTTGATTTTCCGTTTATATTACCGATGGAAGATGTACACGTAAAACCGCTCTAATCCGGCTGAAACGTCGATATATGCAATAAAAACTGAACTTCTCCCCATTTCAATATCTTACACAGTATTTTAACGAGAAACAAATAGATGATTGAAAATGAAGTATTTTAGGTTATTATCTAATCAATTATGTGTTTGCAACATTTTTATCGTATATATAATGAATTAATACCCATAGACTGAAAATTCACAAAAACGTGGAAAAACGGCAAAATATTGCCTAATTCAATGATATTTTCTTTAAATCACATAGAGGAAAAGTGGATGAGAAACGTCAAAATATTGCTAAATTAGACGATTTTTCGTACGAAACAAAATGCGAGAAAACATGCTTAAAATGCAATATTATGCGACATTCTGAGATTTGAAAGCCAAATCACATATCGTGAGACTACATGAAATAGTATCGAAATATTGGTAAAAATTAATATATTTACGTAATATCAAACTACATGATTAACGTGAAAAAGTCACTATTATACAATATTTGAGGATTTTAACTTCAAATAATGGAGCGAGTTTCGTATTATTTAGATCCAAGAAAAGAAATATGACAATGTTGTTTTCAATACAAATGATAAAAAACAATGTGTTTTCATTAGCATTAACTAAAATGTTCCTGATTTTCCGTTTATATTACCTATGGAAAATGTACACGAAAAACGCTCTATTCCGGCTGAAACGTCGATATATGCAATAAAGACAGAACTTCTCCCCTTTTTAATATCTTACTCAGTATTTTAACTAGAAACAAATAGTTGATTGAAAATGAAGTATTTAAGGTTACTATCTAATCAATTATGTGTTTGCATCATTTTTATCGATATAATGAATTAAACCCATAAACTGAAAATTCACAAAAACGTGGAAAAACGGCAAAATATTGCCTAATTCGATGATATTTTGTTTAAATCACATAAAGGAAAAGGAGATGATAAACGTCAAAATATTGCTAAATTCGACGATTTTTCGTACAAAACAAAATGCAAGAAAACTTGCTTAAAATGCAATATTATGCGAAATTCTGAGATTTGAAGGCCAAATCACATATCGTGATACTACATGAAATAGTATCGAAATATTGGTAAAAACGTATATATTTACGTAAAATCACACAACATGAAAAACGTGAAAAAGTCACTATTTTACCATATATGAGGATTTTAACTTCAAATCGCGAGGTTTCGCATTATTTAGATCCAAGAAAAGACATATGACAATGATGTTTCCAATACAAATGATAAAAAACAATGTGTTTTCATTAGCATTAACTAAAATGTTCTTGATTTTCCGTTTATTTTATCCATGGAAGATGTACACGTAAAACCGCTCTAATCCGGCTGAAACGTCGATATATGCAATAAAACCGAACTTCTCCCCTTTTCAATATCTTACACAGTATTTTAACGAGAAACAAATAGATGATTGAAAATGAAGTATTTAAGGTTATTATCTAATCAATTATGTGTTTGCATCATTTTTTTCGTATATATAATGAATAATACCCATAGACTGAAAATTCACAAAAACGTGGAAAAACGGCAAAATATTGCCTAATTCGATGATATTTTGTTTAAATCACATAAAGGAAAAGGAGATGATAAACGTCAAAATATTGCTAAATTCGACGATTTTTCGTACAAAACAAAAAGGCTCAAGAAAGGGATGCAGAGGCTTAGGAAAGTGATGCAGAGGCTCAAAAAAGGGATGCAGAGGCTTAAGAGAGTGATGCAGAGGCTGAAAAGAGTGTTGCAGAGGCTTAAGAGAGGGATGCAGAGGCTCAAGAGAGTGATGCAAAGGCTCAAGAGTGTGATGCAGAGGCAGAAGAGAGTGTTGCAGAGGCTTAAGAGAGGGATGCAGAGGCTCAAAGGAGGGATGCAGAGGCTTAAGAGAGTGATTCAGAGGCTTACAAGATTGATGCAGAGAATCAAGAGAGTGATGCAGAGCTTCAAGAGAGGTATGCAGAGGCCTCAAAAGAGGGATTCAGAGGCTTAGGAGAGTGATGCAGAGGCTGAAGAGAGTGTTGCAGAGGCTCAAGAGAGGGATGAAGAGGCTGAAGAGAGTGATGTAGAGGCTCAAGAGACGGATGCAGAGGCTCAAGAGAGTGATGCACAGGCTTAACAGAGTGAGACAGAGGCTTAGGAGAGGGATGCAGAGGCTCAAGAGAGTAATGCAGAGGCTTAATAGGGTGATGCAGAGGCTCAAGAGAGTGATGCAGAGGCTTGAGAGAGGGATGCAGTGGCTCAAGAGAGTGATGCAGAGATTCAAGAGAGTGATGCAGAGGTTTAAGAGATTGATGCAGAGGCTTAAGAGAGGGGTGCAGAGGCTCAAGAGAGGGATGTAGATGCCCAAGAGAGGGATGCAGAGGCTGAAGAGAGCGATACAGATGCTCAAGTGAGGGAATCAGAGGAACAAGAGAGGGATGCAGAGGGTCTTGAGAGTGATGCAGAGGCTCAAGAGAGGGATGCAGAGGCTTAAGAGAGTGATGCAAAGGCTAAAAACAGGGATGCAGAGGCTCATGAATGGGATGCAGGAGTTCAAGAGAGGGATGCAGAGGCTCAAGAGAGTGATTCAGAGGCTTACAAGAGTGACGCAGAGGCTTAAGAGAGTGATGCAGAGGCTTAAGAGAGGGATGCAGGGGCTCAAGAAAGGGATGCAGAGGCTCTAGAGAGGGATGCAGGGGCTCAAGAGAGGGATGCAAAGGCTCAAGTGAGGGATACAGAGGCACAAGAGAGGGATGCAGAGGCTCTTGAGAGTGACGCAGAGGCTCAAGAGAGGGATGCAGAGGCTTAAAGGAGTGATGCAAAGGCTCAGGAGAGGGATGCAGAGGCTCATGAGAAGGATGCAGAAGTTCAAGAGAGTGATGCAGAGGCTAAAGAAAGGGATGCAGAGGCTTAAGAGAGGGATGCTGAGGCTCAAGAGAATGATGCAAAGGCTCAAGAGAGTGCTGCAAAAGGCTCAAGAGAGTGATGCAGAGGCACAAGAGAATGATGTAGATGCTTAAGAGAGGGATGCAGAGGCTCAAGAGAATGATGCATGGGCTCAAGAGAATGATGCAGAGGCTTAAGAGAGTGATGCAGAGGCTCAAGACAGTGATGCAGAGGCTCAAGGGAATGATAGAGAGGCTAAAGAGAGTGATGCAGAGGCTCAAGGGAGTGATGCAGACGATCAAGAGAGGGATGCAAGGCATAAGAGAGTGATGCAGAGGCTGAAGAGAGTGTTTTAGAGGCTTAAGAGAGGGATGCAGAGGCTCAAGAGAGGGATGCAGAGGCTCAAGAGAGTGATGCAGAGGCTGAAGAGAGTGTTGCAGAGGCTTAAGAGAAGGATGCAGAGGCTCAAGAGAGGGATGCAGAGGCTTAAGAGAGTGATGCAGAGGCTGAAGAGAGTGTTGCAGAGGCTTAAGAGAGGGATGCAGAGGCTCAAGAGAGTGATGCAAAGGCTCAAGAAAGTGATGCAGAGGCTTAAGAGAGTGATTCAGAGGCTTACGAGAGTGTTGCAGAGAATCAAGAGAGTGATGCAGAGTTCGAGAGAGTTATGCAGAGGCCTCAAGAGAGGGATTGAGAGGCTTAAGAGTGTGATGCAAAGGCTGAAGAGAGTGTTGCAGAGGCTCAAGAGAGGGATGAAGAGGCTGAATAGAGTGATGCAGAACCTGAAGAGAGGGATGCACAGGCTTGAGAGAGGGATGCAGGGTCTCAAAAGAGTGATGCAGAGGCTCAAGAGAGTGATTCAGAGGCTTACGAGAGTGATGCAGAGGCTTAAGAGAGTGATGCAGAGGCTAAATGAGGGATGCAGAGGCTCAAGAGAGGGATGCAGAGGCTCAAGAGAGGGATGCAATGGCTTAAAAGACTGATGCAGAGGCTCAAGAGAGGGATGCAGAGGCTGAAGAGAGTGATGCAGAGGCTCAAGAGAGGGATGCAGAGGCTCATAAGAGGGATGCAGGAGTTCAAGAGAGTGATGTAGAGACTCAAGAGAGTGATTCAGAGGTTTACAGGAGTGATGCAGAGGCTTACGAGAGTGATGCAGAGGCTTAAGAGAGTGATGCAGAGGCTCAAGAGTGGGATGTAGTGGCTCAAGAGAGTGATTCAGAGGCTTACGAGAGTGATGCAGAGGCTTAAGAGAGTGATGCAGAGGCTAAATGAGGGATGCAGAGGCTCAAGAGAGGGATGCAGATGCTCAAGAGAGGGATGCAATGGCTTAAGAGAGTGATGCAGAGGCTCAAGAGAGGGATGCAGAGGCTGAAGAGAGTGATGCAGAGGCTCAAGAGAGGGTTGCAGAGGCTCATAAGAGGGATGCAGGAGTTCAAGAGAGTGATGCAGAGGCTCAAGATATTACTGATGGAAGATGTACACGAAAACCGCTCTATTCCGGCTGAAACGTCGATATATGCAAAAAAAAACAGAACTTCTCCCCTTTTCAATATCTTGCTCAGTATTTTAACGAGAAACAAATAGTTGATTGAAAATGAAGTATTTAAGGTTATTATCTAATCAATTTTGTGTTTGCATCATTTTTATCGTGTATATAATAAATTAATACCAGTAACCTGAAAATTCACAAAAACGTGGAAAAACGGCAAACTATTGCCTAATTCGATGATATTTTGTTTAAATCTCATAAAGGAAAAGGGGATGAAAACCTCAAAATATTGCGAAATTCGATGATTTTTCGTACGAAACAAAATGCAAGAAAACTTGCTTAAAATGCAATATTATGCGAAATTCTATATTACTGATGCAGAGGCTCAAGAAAGGGATGTAGAGGCCCAAGAGAGGGATGCAGAGGCTCAAGAGAGGGATACAGAGACTCAAGTGAGGGAATCAGAGGAACAAGAGAGGGATGCAGATTGTCTTGAGAGTGATGCAGAGGCTCAAGTGAGGGATGCAGAATCTCATGAGAGGGATGCAGGAGTTCATGAGAGTGATGCAGAGGCTCAAGAAAGGGATGCAGAGGCTTACGAAAGTGATGCAGAGGCTCAAAAAAGGGATGCAGAGGCTTAAGAGAGTGATGCAGAGGCTGAAAAGAGTGTTGCAGAGGCTTAAGAGAGGGATGCAGAGGCTCAAGACAGTGATGCAAAGGCTCAAGAGTGTGATGCAGAGGCAGAGGAGAGTGTTGCAGAGGCTTAAGAGAGGGATGCAGAGGCTCAAAGAAGGGATGCAGAGGCTTAAGAGAGTTATTCAGAGGCTTACGAGATTGATGCAGAGAATCAAGAGAGTGATGCAGAGATTCAAGAGAGGTATGCAGAGGCCTCAAAAGAGGGATTCAGAGGCTTAAGAGAGTGATGCAGAGGCTGAAGAGAGTGTTGCAGAGGCTCAAGAGAGGGATGAATAGGCTGAAGAGAGTGATGCAGAGGCTCACGAGACGGATGCAGAGGCTCAAGACAGTGATGCACAGGCTTAACAGAGTGAGGCAGAGGCTTAGGAGAGGGATGCAGAGGCTCAAGAGAGTAATGCAGAGGCTTAATAGGGTGATGCAGAGGCTCAAGAGAGTGATGCAGAGGCTTGAGAGAGGGATGCAGGGGCTCAAGAGAGTGATGCAGAGATTCAAGAGAGTGATGCAGAGGTTTAAGAGATTGATGCAGAGGCTTAAGAGAGGGATGCAGAGGCTCAAGAGAGGGATGCAGAGGCTCAAGAGAGTGATGCAGAGGCTGAAGAGAGTGTTGCAGAGGCTTAAGAGAAGGATGCAGAGGCTGAAGAGAGGGATGCAGAGGCTAAAGAGAGTGATGCAGAGGCTGAAGAGAGTGTTGCAGAGAATCAAGAGAGTGATGCAGAGCTTCGAGAGAGTTATGCAGAGGCCTCAAGAGAGGGATTGAGAGGCTTAAGAGAGTGATGCAGAGGATGAAGAGAGTGTTGCAGAGGCTCAAGAGAGGGATGAAGAGGCTGAAGAGAGTGATGCAGAGGCTCAAGAGAGGGATGCAGAGGCTCAAGAGAGTGATGCACAGGCTTAACAGAGTGAGGCAGAGGCTTAGGAGAGGGATGAAGAGGCTCAAGAGAGTAATGCAGAGGCTTAATAGGGTGATGCAGAGGCTCAAGAGAGTGATGCAGAGGCTTGAGAGAGGGATGCAGGGGCTCAAGAGAGTGATGCAGAGGCTCAAGAGTGTGATGCAGAGGCTTAAGAGAGTGATGCAGAGGCTAAAGAGAGGGATGCAGAAGCTCAAGAGAGGGATGTAGAGGCCCAAGAGAGGGATGCAGAGGCTCACGAGAGGGATACAGAGGCTCAAGTGAGGGAATCAGAGGAACAAGAGAGGGATGCAGAGGGTCTTGAGAGTGATGCAGAGGCTCAAGAGAGGGATGCAGAGGCTTAAGAGAGTGATGCAAAGGCTAAAAACAAGGATGCAGAGGCTCATGAGAGGGATGCAGGAGTTCAAGAGAGGGATGCAGAGGCTCAAGAGAGTGATTCAGAGGCTTACAAGAGTGATGCAGAGGCTTAAGAGAGTGATGCAGAGGCTTAAGAGAGGGATGCAGGGGCCAAAGAGAGGGATGCAGAGGCTCAAGAGAGGGATGCAGAGGCTCAAGTGAGGGATGCAGAGGAACAAGAGAGGGATGCAGAAGCTCTTGAGAGTGATGCAAAGGCTCAAGAGAGGGATGCAGAGGCTTAAGAGAGAGATGCAAAAGCTCAAGAGAGGGATGCAGAGGCTCATGAGAGGGATACAGGAGTTCAGGAGAGGGATGCAGAGGCTTATGAGAGTGATGCAGAGGCTTAAGAGAGAGATGCAGGGGCTCAAGAGAGGGATGCAGAAGCTCAAGAGAGGGATGTAGAGGCCCAAGAGAGGGATGCAGAGGCTCAAGAGAGGGATACAGATGCTCAAGTGAGGGAATCAGAGGAACAAGAGAGGGATGCAGAGGGTCTTGAGAGTGATGCAGAGGCTCAAGAGAGGAATGCAGAGGCTTAAGAGAGTGATGCAAAGGCTAAAAACAGGGATGCAGAGGCTCATGAATGGGATGCAGGAGTTCAAGAGAGGGATGCAGAGGCTCAAGAGAGTGATTCAGAGGCTTACAAGAGTGACGCAGTGGCTTAGGAGATTGATGCAGAGGCTTAAGAGAGGGATACAGGGGCTCATGAGAGGGATGCAGAGGCTCAAGTGAGGGATGCAGAAGCTCATGAGAGGGATGCAGGAGTTTATGAGAGTGATGCAGAGGCTCAAGAAAGGGATGCAGAGGCTTACGAAAGTGATGCAGAGGCTCAAAAAAGGGATGCAGAGGCTTAAGAGAGTGATGCAGAGGCTGAAAAGAGTGTTGCAGAGGCTTAAGAGAGGGATGCAGAGGCTCAAGAGAGTGATGCAAAGGCTCAAGAGTGTGATGCAGAGGCAGAGGAGAGTGTTGCAGAGGCTTAAGAGAGGGATGCAGAGGCTCAAAGGAGGGATGCAGAGGCTTAAGAGAGTGATTCAGAGGCTTACGAGATTGATGCAGAGAATCAAGAGAGTGATGCAGAGCTTCAAGAGAGGTATGCAGAGGCCTCAAAAGAGGGATTCAGAGGCTTAAGAGAGTGATGCAGAGGCTGAAGAGAGTGTTGCAGAGGCTCAAGAGAGGGAAGAAGAGGCTGAAGAGAGTGATGCAGAGGCTCAAGAGACGGATGCAGAGGCTCAAGAAAGTGATGCACAGGCTTAACAGAGTGAGGCAGAGGCTTAGGAGAGGGATGCAGAGGCTCAAGAGAGTAATGCAGAGGCTTAATAGGGTGATGCAGAGGCTCAAGAGAGTGATGCAGAGGCTTGAGAGAGGGATGCAGGGGCTCAAGAGAGTGATGCAGAGATTCAAGAGAGTGATGCAGAGGTTTAAGGGATTGATGCAGAGGCTTAAGAGAGGGGTGCAGGGGCTCAAGAAAGGGATGCAGAGGCTCAAGAGAGGGATGCAGGGGCTCAAGAGAGGGATGCAAAGGCTCAAGTGAGGGATGCAGAGGCACAAGAGAGGGATGCAGAGGCTCTTGAGAGTGACGCAGAGGCTCAAGAGAGGGATGCAGAGGCTTAAAGGAGTGATGCAAAGGCTCAGGAGAGGGATGCAGAGGCTCATGAGAAGGATGCAGGAGTTCAAGAGAGTGATGCAGAGGCTAAAGAAAGGGATGCAGAGGCTTAAGAGAGGGATGCTGAGGCTCAAGAGAATGATGCAAAGGCTCAAGAGAGTGCTGCAAAAGGCTCAAGAGTGTGATGCAGAGGCAGAGGAGAGTGTTGCAGAGGCTTAAGAGAGGGATGCAGAGGCTCAAGAGAGTGATGCAAAGGCTCAAGAGTGTGATGCAGAGGCTGAAGAGAGGGATGCAGAGGTTCAAAGGAGGGATGCAGAGGCTTTAGAGAGTGATGCAGAGGCTGAAGAGTGATGCAGAGAGGCTGAAAAATACTGTGTAAGATATTGTGTAAGATATCGTTAAAATACTGTGTAAGATATTGAAAAGGGGAGAAGTTCTGTTTTTATTGCATATATCGACGTTTCAGCCGGATTAGAGCGGTTTTACGTGTACATCTTCCATCGGTAATATAAACGGAAAATCAAGAACATTTTAGTTAATTCTAATGAAAACACATTGTTTTTTATCATTTGTATTGAAAACAACATTGTCATATGTCTTTTCTTAGATCTAAATAATACGAAACCTCGCTCTATGATTTGAAGTTAAAACCCTCATATATGGTAAAATAGTGACTTTTTACACGTTTTTCATGCAGTGTGATTTTACGTATATATATACGTTTTTACCAATATTTCGATACTATTTCATGTAGTATCACGATATGTGATTTGGTCTTCAAATCTCAGAATTTCGCATAATATTGCATTTTAAGCAAATTTTCTTGCATTTTGTTTCGTACGAAAAATCATCGAATTTAGCAATATTTTGACGTTTATCATCCACTTTTCCTCTATGTGCTTTAAACAAAATATCATCGAATTAGGCAATATTTTGCCGTTTTTCCACGTTTTTGTGAATTTTCAGTTTATGGGTTTAATTCATTATATATACGATAAAAATGATGCAAACACATAATTGATTAGATAATAACCTTAAATACTTCATTTTCAATCATCTATTTGTTTCTCGTTAAAATACTGTGTAAGATATTGAAAAGGGGAGAAGTTCGGTTTTTATTGCATATATCGACGTTTCAGCCGGATTAGAGCGGTTTTACGTGTACATCTTCCATCGGTAAAAAACACCGAAAATCAAGAACTTTTTAGTTAATGCTAATGAAAACACATTGTTTTTTATCATTTGTATTGGAAACAACATTGTCATGTCTTTTCTTAGATCTAAATAATACGAAACCTCGCTCTATGATTTGAAGTTAAAACCCTCATATATAGTAAAATAGTGAACTTTTTCACGTTTTTCATGTTGTGTGATTTTACGTAAAAATATACGTTTTTACCAATATTTCGATACTATTTCATGTAGTATCACGATATGTGATTTGTCCTTCATATCTCAGAATTTCGCATAATATTGCATTTTAAGCAAGTTTTCTTGCATTTTGTTTTGTACGAAAAATCGTCAAATTTAGCAATATTTCGACGTTTATCACCTCCTTTTCCTTTATGTGATTTAAACAAAATATGATCGAATTAGGCAATATTTTGCCGTTTTTCAACGTTTTTGTGAATTTTCAGTCTATGGGTATTAATTCATTATATATACGATAAAAAATGATGCAAACACATAATTGATTAGATAATAACCTTAAATACTTCATTTTCAATCATCTATTTGCTTCTCGTTAAAATACTGTGTAAGATATTGAAAAGGGGAGAAGTTCGGTTTTCATTGCATATATCGACGTTTCAGCTTTATTAGAGCGGTTTTACGTGTACATCTTCCATCGGTAATATAAACGGAAAATCAAGAACATTTTAGTTAATGCTAATGAAAACACATTGTTTTTTTATCATTTGTATTGAAAACAACATTGTCATATATCTTTTCTTGGATCTAAATAATACGAAACCTCGCTCTATGATTTGAAGTCAAAATCCTCAAATATTGTATAATAGTGACGTTTTCACGTTAATCATGTAGTTTGATATTACGTAAATATATTCATTTTTACCAATATTTCGATACAATTTCATGTAGTATCACGATATGTGATTTGGCCTTCAAATCTCAGAATGTCGCATAATATTCCATTTTAAGCAAGCTTTCTTGCATTTTGTTTCGTACGAAAAATCATCGAATTTAGCAATATTTTGACGTTTATCATCCACTTTTCCTCTATGTGCTTTAAACAAAATATCATCGAATTAGGCAATATTTTGCCGTTTTTCCACGTTTTTGTGAATTTTCAGTTTATGGGTTTATTTCATTATATATACGATAAAAATGATGCAAACACATAATTGATTAGATAATAACCTTAAATACTTCATTTTCAATCATCTATTTGTTTCTCGTTAAAATACTGTGTAAGATATTGAAAAGGGGAGAAGTTCGGTTTTTATTGCATATATCGACGTTTCTGCCGGATTAGAGCGGTTTTACGTGTACATCTTCCATCGATAATAGAAACGGAAAATCAAGAACATTTTAGTTAATGCTAATGAAAACACATTGTTTTTTATCATTTGTATTGGAAACAACATTGTCATATGTCTTTTCTTATATCTAAATAATACGAAACCTCGCTCTATGATTTGAAGTTAAAACCCTCATATATGGTAAAATAGTGACTTTTTTCACGTTTTTCATGCAGTGTGATTTTACGTATATATATACGTTTTTACCAATAATTCGATACTATTTCATGTAGTATCACGATATGTGATTTGGCCTTCAAATCTCAGAATGTCGCATAATATTCCATTTTAAGCAAGTTTTCTTGCATTTTGTTTCGTACGAAAAATCATCGAATTTAGCAATATTTTGACGTTTATCATCCACTTTTCCTCTATGTGATTTAAACAAAATATCATCGAATAAGGCAATATTTTGCCGTTTTTCCACGTTTATGTGAATTTTCAGTTTATGGGTTTAATTCATTATATATAGGATAAAAATGATGCAAGCACAAATTTAGCAATATTTCGACGTTTATCACCTCCTTTTCCTTTATGTGATTTAAACAAAATATGATCGAATTAGGCAACATTTTGCCGTTTTTCAACGTTTTTGTGAATTTTCAGTCTATGGGTATTAATTCAATATATATACGATAAAAATGATGCAAACACATAATTGATTAGATAATAACCTTAAATACTTCATTTTCAATCATCTATTTGTTTCTCGTTAAAATACTGTGTAAGATATTGAAAAGGGGAGAAGTTCGGTTTTTATTGCATATATCGACGTTTCAGCTTTATTAGAGCGGTTTTACGTGTACATCTTCCATCGGTAATATAAACGGAAAATCAAGAACATTTTAGTTAATGCTAATGAAAACACATTGTTTTTTATCATTTGTATTGAAAACAACATTGTCATATATCTTTTCTTGGATCTAAATAATACGAAACCTCGCTCTATGATTTGAAGTCAAAATCCTCAAAAATTGTATAATAGTGACTTTTTCACGTTAATCATGTAGTTTGATATTACGTAAATATATTAATTTTTACCAATATTTCGATACAATTTCATGTTGTATCACGATATGTGATTTGGCCTTCAAATCTCAGAATGTCGCATAATATTGCATTTTAAGCAAGTTTTCTTGCATTTTGTTTCGTACGAAAAATCATCGAATTTAGCAATATTTTGACGTTTATCATCCACTTTTCCTCTATGTGATTTAAACAAAATATCATCGAATTAGGCAATATTTTGCCGTTTTTCCACGTTTATGTGAATTTTCAGTTTATGGGTTTAATTCATTATATATAGGATAAAAATGATGCAAGCACATAAGTGATTTGATAATAACCTTAAATACTTCATTTTCCATCAACTATTTGTTTCTCGTTAAAATTCTGAGTAAGATATTAAAAAAGGGAAAAGTTCTGTTTTTATTGCATATATCGACGTTTCAGCCGGATTAGAGCGTTTTTCGTGTACATTTTCCATAGGTAATATAAACGGAAAATCAGGAACATTTTAGTTAATGCTAATGAAAACACGTTGTTTTTTATCATTTGTATTGAAAACAACATTGCAATATTTCTTTTCTTGGATCTAAATAATACGAAACTCGCTCCATGATTTGAAGTTAAAATCCTCAAATATTGTATAATAGTGACTTTTTCACGTTAATCATGTAGTTTGATATTACGTAAATATATTCATTTTTACCAATATTTCGATACTATTTCATGTAGTCTCACGATATGTGATTTGGCTTTCAAATCTCAGAATGTCGCATAATATTGCATTTTAAGCATGTTTTCTCGCATTTTGTTTCGTACGAAAAATCGTCTAATTTAGCAATATTTTGACGTTTCTCATCCACTTTTCCTCTATGTGATTTAAACAAAATGTCATTGAATTAGGCAATATTTTGCCGTTTTTCCACGTTTTTGTGAATTTTCAGTCTATGGGTATTAATTCATTATATATACGATAAAAATGATGCAAACACTTAATTGATTAGATAATAACCTAAAATACTTCATTTTCAATCATCTATTTGTTTCTCGTTAAAATACTGTGTAAGATATTGAAAAGGGGAGAAGTTCTGTTTTTATTGCATATATCGACGTTTCAGCCGGATTAGAGCGGTTTTACGTGTACATCTTCCATCGGTAATATAAACGGAAAATCAAGAACATTTTAGTTAATTCTAATGAAAACACATTGTTTTTTATCATTTGTATTGAAAACAACATTGTCATATGTCTTTTCTTAGATCTAAATAATACGAAACCTCGCTCTATGATTTGAAGTTAAAACCCTCATATATGGTAAAATAGTGACTTTTTTCACGTTTTTCATGCAGTGTGATTTTACGTATATATATACGTTTTTACCAATATTTCGATACTATTTCATGTAGTATCACGATATGTGATTTGGTCTTCAAATCTCAGAATTTCGCATAATATTGCATTTTAAGCAAGTTTTCTTGCATTTTGTTTTGTACGAAAAATCGTCGAATTTAGCAATATTTTGACGTTTATCATCTCCTTTTCCTTTATGTGATTTAAACAAAATATCATCGAATTAGGCAATATTTTGCCGTTTTTCCACGTTTTTGTGAATTTTCAGTTTATTTGTTTAATTCATTATATATACGATAAAAATGATGCAAACACATAATTGATTAGATAGTAACCTTAAATACTTCATTTTCAATCAACTATTTGTTTCTAGTTAAAATACAGAGTAAGATATTAAAAAGGGGAGAAGTTCTGTTTTTATTGCATATATCGACGTTTCAGCTGGAATAGAGCGTTTTTCGTGTACATTTTCCATAGGTAATATAAACGGAAAATCAGGAACATTTTAGTTAATGCTAATGAAAACACATTGTTTTTTATCATTTGTATTGAAAACAACATTGTCATATTTCTTTTCTTGGATCTAAATAATACGAAACTCGCTCCATGATTTGAAGTTAAAATCCTCAAATATTGTATAATAGTGACATTTTCACGTTAATCATGTAGTTTGATATTACGTAAATATATTAATTTTTACCAATATTTCGATACTATTTCATGTAGTCTCACGATATGTGATTTGGCTTTCAAATCTCAGAATGTCGCATAATATTGCATTTTAAGCATGTTTTCTCGCATTTTGTTTCGTACGAAAAATCGTCTAATTTAGCAATATTTTGACGTTTCTCATCCACTTTTCCTCTATGTGATTTAAACAAAATATCATTGAATTAGGCAATATTTTGCCGTTTTTCCACGTTTTTGTGAATTTTCAGTCTATGGGTATTAATTCATTATATATACGATAAAAATGATGCAAACACATAATTGATTAGATAATAACCTAAAATACTTCATTTTCAATCATCTATTTGTTTCTCGTTAAAATACTGTGTAAGATATTGAAAAGGGGAGAAGTTCTGTTTTTATTGCATATATCGACGTTTCAGCCGGATTAGAGCGGTTTTACGTGTACATCTTCCATCGGTAATATAAACGGAAAATCAAGAACATTTTAGTTAATTCTAATGAAAACACATTGTTTTTTATCATTTGTATTGAAAACAACATTGTCATATGTCTTTTCTTAGATCTAAATAATACGAAACCTCGCTATATGATTTGAAGTTAAAACCCTCATATATGGTAAAATAGTGACTTTTTTCACGTTTTTCATGCAGTGTGATTTTACGTATATATATACGTTTTTACCAATATTTCGATACTATTTCATGTAGTATCACGATATGTGATTTGGTCTTCAAATCTCAGAATTTCGCATAATATTGCATTTTAAGCAAATTTTCTTGCATTTTGTTTCGTACGAAAAATCATCGAATTTAGCAATATTTTGACGTTTATCATCCACTTTTCCTCTATGTGCTTTAAACAAAATATCATCGAATTAGGCAATATTTTGCCGTTTTTCCACGTTTTTGTGAATTTTCAGTTTATGGGTTTAATTCATTATATATACGATAAAAATGATGCAAACACATAATTGATTAGATAATAACCTTAAATACTTCATTTTCAATCATCTATTTGTTTCTCGTTAAAATACTGTGTAAGATATTGAAAAGGGGAGAAGTTCGGTTTTTATTGCATATATCGACGTTTCAGCCGGATTAGAGCGGTTTTACGTGTACATCTTCCATCGGTAAAAAACACCGAAAATCAAGAACTTCTTAGTTAATGCTAATGAAAACACATTGTTTTTATCATTTGTATTGGAAACAACATTGTCATGTGTCTTTTCTTAGATCTAAATAATACGAAACCTCGCTCTATGATTTGAAGTTAAAACCCTCATATATGGTAAAATAGTGAACTTTTTAACGTTTTTCATGTTGTGTGATTTTACGTAAAAATATACGTTTTTACCAATATTTCGATACTATTTCATGTAGTATCACGATATGTGATTTGGCCTTCATATCTCAGAATTTCGCATAATATTGCATTTTAAGCAAGTTTTCTTGCATTTTGTTTTGTACGAAAAATCGTCAAATTTAGCAATATTTCGACGTTTATCACCTCCTTTTCCTTTATGTGATTTAAACAAAATATGATCGAATTAGGCAATATTTTGCCGTTTTTCAACGTTTTTGTGAATTTTCAGTCTATGGGTATTAATTCATTATATATACGATAAAAATGATGCAAACACATAATTGATTAGATAATAACCTTAAATACTTCATTTTCAATCATCTATTTGCTTCTCGTTAAAATACTGTGTAAGATATTGAAAAGGGGAGAAGTTCGGTTTTTATTGCATATATCGACGTTTCAGCTTTATTAGAGCGGTTTTACGTGTACATCTTCCATCGGTAATATAAACGGAAAATCAAGAACATTTTAGTTAATGCTAATGAAAACACATTGTTTTTTATCATTTGTATTGAAAACAACATTGTCATATATCTTTTCTTGGATCTAAATAATACGAAACCTCGCTCTATGATTTGAAGTCAAAATCCTCAAATATTGTATAATAGTGACTTTTTCACGTTAATCATGTAGTTTGATATTACGTAAATATATTCATTTTTACCAATATTTCGATACAATTTCATGTAGTATCACGATATGTGATTTGGCCTTCAAATCTCAGAATGTCGCATAATATTCCATTTTAAGCAAGTTTTCTTGCATTTTGTTTCGTACGAAAAATCATCGAATTTAGCAATATTTTGACGTTTATCATCCACTTTTCCTCTATGTGCTTTAAACAAAATATCATCGAATTAGGCAATATTTTGCCGTTTTTCCACGTTTTTGTGAATTTTCAGTTTATGGGTTTATTTCATTATATATACGATAAAAATGATGCAAACACATAATTGATTAGATAATAACCTTAAATACTTCATTTTCAATCATCTATTTGTTTCTCGTTAAAATACTGTGTAAGATATTGAAAAGGGGAGAAGTTCGGTTTTTATTGCATATATCGACGTTTCTGTCGGATTAGAGCGGTTTTACGTGTACATCTTCCATCGATAATAGAAACGGAAAATCAAGAACATTTTCAGCCTCTTCATCCCTCTCTTGAGCCTCTGCAACACTCTCTTCAGCCTCTGCATCACTCTCTTAAGCCTCTCAATCCCTCTCTTGAGGCCTCTGCATAACTCACTCGAAGCTCTGCATCACTCTCCTGATTCTCTGCAACACTCTCGTAAGCCTCTGAATCACTCTCTTAAGCCTCTGCATCACTTTCTTGAGCCTTTGCATCACTCTCTTGAGCCTCTGCATCCTCTCTTAAGCCTCTGCAACACTCTCTTCAGCCTCTGCATCACTCTCTTAAGCCTCTGCATCCCTCTCTTGAGCCTCTGCATCATTCACTTAAGCCTCTGCAACACTCTCTTCAGCCTCTGCATCACTCTCTTGAGCCTCTGCATCCCTCTCTTGAGCCTCTGCATCCCTCTCTTAAGCCTCTGAAACACTCTCTTCAGCCTCTGCATCACTCTCTTAAGCCTCTGCATCCTTTTTTTGAGCCTCTGCATCACTTTCGTAAGCCTCTGCATCCCTTTCTTGAGTCTCTGCATCACTCTCGTGTACTCCTGCATCCCTCTCATGAGCCTCTGCATCCCTCTCCTGAGCCTATGCATCACTCTCTTAAGCCTCTGCATCCCTCTCTTGAGCCTCTGCGTCACTCTCAAGAGCCTCTGCATCCCTCTCTTGTGCCTCTGCATCCCTCACTTGAGCCTCTGAATCCTTCTCTTGAGCCCCTGCATCCCTCTCTTGAGCCTTTGCATCCCTCTCTTGAGCCCCTGCATCCCTCTCTTAAGGCTCTGCATCACTCTCTTAAGGCTCTGCATCACTCTCGTAAGCCTCTGAATCACTCTCTTGACCCTCTGCAGCCCTCTCTTGAACTCCTGTATCCCTCTCATGAGCCTCTGCATCCCTCTCTTGAGCCTTTGCATCTCTCTCTTAAGCCTCTGCAGCCCTCTCTTGAGCCTCTGCATCCCTCTATTGGGCCTCTACATCCCTCTCGTGAGCCTCTGCATCCCTCTCTTAAGCCTCTGCATCACTCTCTTATGCCTCTGCATCACTCTCTTAAGCCTCTGAATCACTCTCTTGAGCCTCTGCATCACTCTCTTGAGCCCCTGCATCCCTCTCTCAAGCCTCTGCATCACTCTCTTGAGCCTCTGCATCACCCTCTTAAGACTCTGCATTGCTCTCTTTAGCCTCTGCATCCCTCTCCTAAGCCTCTGCCTCACTCTCTTAAACCTCTGCATCACTCTCTTGAGCCTTTGCATCACTCTCTTGAGCCTCTACATCCCTCTCTTGAGCCTCTGCATCCCTCTCTTAAGCCTCTGCATCACTCTCTTGAGCCTTTGCATCACTCCCTTGAGCCTCTGCATCCCTCTCTTAAGCCTCTGCAACACTCTCTTCAGCCTCTGCATCACTCTCTTGAGCCTTTGCATCACTCTTTTGAGCCTCTGCATCCCTCTCTTAAACCTCTGCATTACTCTCTTGAGCCTCTGCATCCCTCTCCTAAGCCTCTGCCTCACTCTCTTAAGCCTCTGCATCACTCTCTTGAGCCTCTGCATCCCTCTCTTGAATCTCTGCATCACTCTCTTCAGCCTCTTCATCCCTCTCTTGAGCTTCAGCAACACTCTCTTCAGCCTCTGCATCACTCTCTTAAGCCTCTGAATCCCTCTCTTGAGGCCTCTGCATAACTCTCTCGAGCCTCTGCATCACTCTTGGTTCTCTGCATTACTCTCGTAAGCCTCTGAATCACTCTCTTGAGCCTTTGCAACCCTCTCTTAAGCCTCTGCATCCCTCTCCTAAGCCTCTGCATCACTCTCTTATGCCTCTGAAACCCTCTCTTGAGGCCTCTGCATAACTCTCTCGAGCCTCTGCATCACTCTCTTGATTCTCTGCATCACTCTCGTAAGCCTCTGAATCACTCTCAAGAGCCTCTGCATCCCTCTCTTGTGCCTCTGCTTCCCTCACTTGAGCCTCTGCAAGCTTCTCTTGAGCCCCTGCATCCCTCTCTTGAGCCTCTACATCATTCTCTTGTGCCTCTGCATCACTCTCTTGAACCTCTGCATCACTCTCTTAAGCCTCTGCATCTCTCTCTTCATCCTCTGCATCACTCTCTTGAGCCTTTGCATCACTCTCTTGAGCCTCTACATCCCTCTCTTGAGCCTCTGCATCCCTCTCTTAAGCCTCTGCATCACTCGCTTGAGCCTTTGCATCACTCCCTTGAGCCTCTGCATCCCTCTCTTAAGCCTCTGCAACACTCTCTTCAGCCTCTGCATCACTCTCTTGAGCCTTTGCATCACTCTTTTGAGCCTCTGCATCCCTCTCTTAAACCTCTGCAACACTCTTTGCAGCCTCTGCATCACTCTCTTACGCCTCTGCATCCCTTTTTTGAGCCTCTGCATCACTTTCTTAAGCCTCTGCATCCCTTTCTTGCGCCTCTGCATCACTCTCTTGAACTCCTGCATCCTTCACATGAGCCTCTGCATCCCTCACTTGAGCCTTTGCATCCCTCTCTTGAGCCCCTGCATCCCTCTCTTGAGCCTCTGCATCCTTCTCTTGAGCCCCTGCATCCCTCTCTTGAGCCTCTACATCATTCTCTTGTGCCTCTGCATCACTCTCTTGAACCTCTGCATCACTCTCTTAAGCCTCTGCATCTCTCTCTTCAGCCTCTGCATCCCTCTCTTGAGCCTCTGCATCACTCTCTTGAGCCTCTACATCCCTCTCTTGAGCCTTTGCATCCCTCTCTTAAGCCTCTGCATCACTCTCTTGAGCTTTTGCATCACTCTCTTGAGCCTCTGCATCCCTCTCTTAAGCCTCTGCAACACTCTTTAGCCTCTGCATCACTCTCTTGAGCCTTTGCATCACTCTCTTGAGCCTCTGCATCCCTCTCTTAAGCCTCTGCAACACTCTCTTATGCCTGTGCATCACTCTTTTGAGCCTTTGCATTCCTTTTTTGAGACTCTGCATCACTTTCTTAAGCCTCTGCATCCCTCTCTTGAGCCTCTGCATCATTCTCTTGAACTCCTGCATCCCTCTTATGAGCCTCTGCATCCCTCTCCTGAGCCTTTGCATCACTTTCTTAAGCCTCTGCATCCCTCCCTTGATCGTCTGCATCACTCTCTTGATCCTCTGCATTCCTCTCTTAAGCCTCTGCATCATTCTCTTGAGCCCCCGCATCATTCTCTTGAGACTCAGCATCCCTCTCTTAAGCTTCTACATCATTCTCTTGTGCCCCTGCATCACTCTCTTGAACCTCTGCATCACTCTATAAGCCTCTGAATCTTTCTCTTCAGCCTCTGCATCACTCTCCTGAGCCTTTGCATCACTCTCTTGGGCCTCAACATCCTTCTCTTGAGCCTCTGCATCCCTCTCTTAAGCCTCTGCATCACTCTCTTGAGCTTTTGCATCACTTTCTTGAGCCTCTGCATCCCTCTCTTAAGCCTCTACAACACTCTCTTCAGCCTCTGCATCACTCTCTTAAGCCTCTGCATTCCTCTCGCGAGCCTCTGCATCCCTCTCTTAAGCCTCTACAACACTCTCTTGAACCTCTGCATCACTCTCTTAAGCCTCTGAATCTTTCTCTTCAGCCTCTGCATCACTCTCCTGAGCCTTTGCATCACTCTCTTGGGCCTCAACATCCTTCTCTTGAGCCTCTGCATCCCTCTCTTAAGCCTCTGCATCACTCTCTTGAGCTTTTGCATCACTTTCTTGAGCCTCTGCATCCCTCTCTTAAGCCTCTACAACACTCTCTTCAGCCTCTGCATCACTCTCTTAAGCCTCTGCATTCCTCTCGTGAGCCTCTGCATCCCTCTCTTAAGCCTCTGCATCCCTTTCTTAAGCCTTCGCATCACTTTCTTAAACTCCTGCATCCCTCTCATTAGAATCTGCATCCCTCTCCTGAGACTTTGCATCACTCTCCTAAGCCTCTGCATCCCTCTCTTGAGGCTCTGCGTCACTCTCAAGAGCCTCTGCATCCCTCTCTTGTGCCTCTGCATCCCTCACTTGAACCTCTGCGTCCGTCTCTTGAGCCCCTGCATCCCTCTCTTAAGCCTCTGCATCATTCTCTTAAGCCTCTGCATCACTCTCGTAAGCCTCTGAATCACTCTTTTGAGCCTCTGCATCCCTCGCTTGAACTCCTGCATCCCTCTCATGAGGTTCTGCATCCCTCTCCTGAGCCTTTGCATCACTCTCTTAAGCCACTGCATCGCTCTCTTGAGCCTCTGCATTACTCTCAAAAACCTCTGCATCCCTCTCTTGTGCCTCTGCATCCCTGACTTGAGCCTTGAGTTTATTGTTCGATGCAGAGTAATAAACTGAAAATGCAGAACAATAAACTTAAAATTCACAAAAACGTGGAAAAACGGCAAAATATTGCCTAATTCGATGGTATTTTGTTTAAATCACAAAAAGGAAAAGAGGATGATAAACGTCAAAATATTGCTAAATTCGATGATTTTTTGTAAAAAACAAAATGCAAGAAAACTTGCTTAAAATGCAAAATTTGCGAAATTCTGAGATTTGAAAGCCAAATCACATATCGTGAGAAAACATGAAGAATTATCGAAATATTGGAATATTGGTAAAAACGAATATATTTACGTTCAATCACACTACATGAAAAACATGAAAAAAATCGCTATTTTTCCAAATTTGAGGATTTTAACTTCAAATCATAAAGCTAGGTTTCGTATTACCTCACATTCATCTCTCACTTGAGCCTCTGCATCCCTCTCTTGAGCCTCTGCTTCACTCTCTTGAACTCTGAAGAGAGTGATGCAGAGGTTCAAGAGAGGGATGCAGAGGCTCAAGAGAGTGATGCAGAGGCTTAAGAGAGTGAGGAAGAGGCTCAAGAGAGTGATGCAGAGGCTTGAGAGAGGGATGCAGGGGCTCAAGAGTGACGCAGAGGCTTATGAGAGTGATTCAGAGGCTTAAGAGAGTGATGCAGAGGCATAAGAGAGTCATGCAGAGGCTTAAGAGAGGGATGCAGAGGCTCACGAGAGGGATGTAGAGGCCCAAGAGAGGGATGCAGAGGCTCAAGAGAGGGATGCAGAGGCTTAAGAAAGAGATGCAAAGGCTCAAGAGAGGGATGCAGAGGCTCATGAGAGGGATACAGAAGTTCAAGAGAGGGCTGCAGAGGCTCAATCACACTACATGAAAAACGTGAAAAAAATCGAAATTTTTTCCAAATTTGAGGAAATCATACTTCAAATCATAAAGCGAGGTTTCGTATTATTTAGATTCTAGAAAAGACATATAAAGATGCTGTTTCCAATACATATGATAAAAATCAATGTGTTTTCATTAAAATACTTTAAAATGTTCCTGATTTTCCGTTTATATTACCGATGGAAGATGTACACGTAAAACCGCTCTAATCCGGGTGAAACGTCGATATATGCAATAAAAACAGAACTTCTCCCCTTTTCAATATCTTACTCAGTATTTTACCGAGAAACAAATAGTTGATTGAAAATTAAGTATTTAAGGTTAATTTCTAATCAATTATGTGTTTGCATAATTTTTATCGTATATTTAATGAATTAATACCAATAAACTGAAAATTCACAAAAACGTGGAAAAACGGCAAAATATTGCCGTTTTAATATTATTCGATGATATTTTGTTAAAATCACTTAAAGGAAAAGAGGATGATAAACGTCAAAATATTGCTAAATTCAATGATTTTTAGTACAAAACAAAACGCCAGAAAACTTGCTTAAAAATGCAAAATTTGCGAAATTCTGAGATTTGAAGGCCAAATCACATATCGTGAGAAAACATGAAGTAGTATCGAAATATTGGTAACAACGAATATATTTACATAATGTCACACTACATGAAAAACGTGAAAAAAAATCGTTATTTTACCAAATTTCAGGATTTTAACTTCAAATCATAAAGCGAGCTTTCACATTATTTAGATTCTAGAAAAGACATATAAAGATGTTTTTCCAATACAAATGATAAAAATCAATGTGTTTTCATCAAAATACTCTAAAATGTTCTTGATTTTTCGTTTATATTACCGATGGAAGATGTACACGTAAAACCGTTCTAATCCGGCTGAAACGTCGATATATGCAATAAAAACAGAACGTCTCGCATTTTCTTCTCGAACTCCTGCATCCCTCTCATGAGCCTCTGCATCCCTCACTTGAGCCTTTACATGACTCTCTTAAGCCTCTGCTTCCCTCTCTTGAGCCTCTGCGTCACTCTCAAGAGCCTCTACATCCCTCTCTTGTGCCTCTGCTTCCCTCACTTGCGCCTCTGCAAGCCTCTCTTGAGCCCCTGCATCCCTCTCTTGAGCCTCTACATCATTCTCTTGTGCCTCTGCATCACTCTCTTGAACCTCTGCATCACTCTCTTAAGCCTCTGCATCTCTCTCTTCATCCTCTGCATCACTCTCTTGAGCCTTTGCATCACTCTCTTGAGCCTCTACATCCCTCTCTTGAGCCTCTGCATCCCTCTCTTAAGCCTCTGCATCACTCTCTTGAGCCTTTGCATCACTCCCTTGAGCCTCTGCATCCCTCTCTTAAGCCTCTGCAACACTCTCTTCAGCCTCTGCATCACTCTCTTGAGCCTTTGCATCACTCTTTTGAGCCTCTGCATCCCTCTCTTAAACCTCTGCAACACTCTTTGCAGCCTCTGCATCACTCTCTTACGCCTCTGCATCCCTTTTTTGAGCCTCTGCATCACTTTCTTAAGCCTATGCATCCCTTTCTTGCGCCTCTGCATCACTCTCTTGAACTCCTGCATCCTTCACATGAGCCTCTGCATCCCTCACTTGAGCCTTTGCATCCCTCTCTTGAGCCCCTGCATCCCTCTCTTGAGCCTCTGCATCCCTCTCTTGAGCCCCTGCATCCCTCTCTTAAGCCTCTGCATCACTCTCTTAAGCATCTGCATCACTCTTGTAAGCCTCTGAATCACTCTCTTGAGCCTCTGCATCCCTCTCTTGAACTCCTGCATCCCTCTCATGAGCCTCTGCATCCCTGTTTTTAGCCTTTGCATCACTCTCTTAAGCCTCTGCATCCCTCTCTTGAGCCTCTGTATCACTCTCAAGACCCTCTGCATCCGTCTCTTGTGCCTCTGCTTCCCTCACTTGCGCCTCTGCAAGCCTCTCTTGAGCCCCTGCATCCCTCTCTTGAGCCTCTACATCATTCTCTTGTGCCTCTGCATCACTCTCATGAGCCTCTGCATCCCTGTTTTTAGCCTTTGCATCACTCTCTTAAGCCTCTGCATCCCTCTCTTGAGCCTCTGCGTCACTCTCAAGAGCCTCTACATCCCTCTCTTGTGCCTCTGCTTCCCTCACTTGCGCCTCTGCAAGCCTCTCTTGAGCCCCTGCATCCCTCTCTTGAGCCTCTACATCATTCTCTTGTGCCTCTGCATCACTCTCTTGAACCTCTGCATCCCTCTCTTAAGCCTCTGCATCACTCTCTTGAGCCTTTGCATCACTCCCTTGAGCCTCTGCATCCCTCTCTTAAGCCTCTGCAACACTCTCTTCAGCCTCTGCATCACTCTCTTGAGCCTTTGCATCACTCTTTTGAGCCTCTGCATCCCTCTCTTAAACCTCTGCAACACTCTTTGCAGCCTCTGCATCACTCTCTTACGCCTCTGCATCCCTTTTTTGAGCCTCTGCATCACTTTCTTAAGCCTATGCATCCCTTTCTTGCGCCTCTGCATCACTCTCTTGAACTCCTGCATCCTTCACATGAGCCTCTGCATCCCTCACTTGAGCCTTTGCATCCCTCTCTTGAGCCCCTGCATCCCTCTCTTGAGCCTCTGCATCCCTCTCTTGAGCCCCTGCATCCCTCTCTTAAGCCTCTGCATCACTCTCTTAAGCATCTGCATCACTCTTGTAAGCCTCTGAATCACTCTCTTGAGCCTCTGCATCCCTCTCTTGAACTCCTGCATCCCTCTCATGAGCCTCTGCATCCCTGTTTTTAGCGTTTGCATCACTCTCTTAAGCCTCTGCATCCCTCTCTTGAGCCTCTGCATCACTCTCAAGACCCTCTGCATCCGTCTCTTGTTCCTCTGATTCCCTCACTTGAGCCTCTGTATCCCTCTCTTAAGCCTCTGCATCACTCTCGTAAGCCTCTGCATCCGTCTCTTGTTCCTCTGATTCCCTCACTTGAGCCTCTGTATCCCTCTCTTAAGCCTCTGCATCACTCTCGTAAGCCTCTGCATCACACTCCTGAGCCTCTGCATCACCCTATTAAGCCTCTGCATTACTCTCTTTAGCCACTGCATCCCTCTCCTAAGCCTCTGCCTCACTCTGTTAAGCCTGTGCATCACTCTCTTGAGCCTCTGCATCCCTCTCTTGAGCCTCTGCATCTCTCTCTTCAGCCTCTTCATCCCTCTCTTGAGCCTCTGCAACACTCTCTTCAGCCTCTGCATCACTCTCTTAAGCCTCTCAATCCCTCTCTTGTGGCCTCTGCATAACTCACTCGAAGCTCTGCATCACTCTCCTGATTCTCTGCAACACTCTCGTAAGCCTCTGAATCAGTCTCTTAAGCCTCTGCATCACTTTCTTGAGCCTTTGCATCACTCTCTTGAGCCTCTGCATCCTCTCTTAAGCCTCTGCAACACTCTCTTCAGCCTCTGCATCAATCTCTTAAGCCTCTGCATCCCTCTCTTGAGCCTCTGCATCATTCACTTAAGCCTCTGCAACACTCTCTTCAGCCTCTGCATCACTCTCTTGAGCCTCTGCATCCCTCTCTTGAGCCTCTGCATCCCTCTCTTAAGCCTCTGAAACACTCTCTTCAGCCTCTGCATCACTCTCTTAAGCCTCTGCATCCTTTTTTTGAGCCTCTGCATCACTTTCGTAAGCCTCTGCATCCCTTTCTTGAGTCTCTGCATCACTCTCGTAAACTCCTGCATCCCTCTCATGAGCCTCTGCATCCCTCTCCTGAGCCTATGTATCACTCTCTTAAGCCTCTGCATCCCTCTCTTGAGCCTCTGCGTCACTCTCAAGAGCCTCTGCATCCCTCTCTTGTGCCTCTGCATCCCTCACTTGAGCCTCTGAATCCTTCTCTTGAGCCCCTGCATCCCTCTCTTGAGCCTTTGCATCCCTCTCTTGAGCCCCTGCATCCCTCTCTTAAGGCTCTGCATCACTCTCTTAAGGCTCTGCATCACTCTCGTAAGCCTCTGAATCACTCTCTTGACCCTCTGCAGCCCTCTCTTGAACTCCTGTATCCCTCTCATGAGCCTCTGCATCCCTCTCTTGAGCCTTTGCATCTCTCTCTTAAGCCTCTGCATCCCTCTCTTGAGCCTCTGCATCCCTCTATTGGGCCTCTTCATCCCTCTCGTGAGCCTCTGCATCCCTCTCTTAAGCCTCTGCATCACTCTCTTATGCCTCTGCATCACTCTCTTAAGCCTCTGAATCACTCTCTTGAGCCTCTGCATCACTCTTTTGAGCCCCTGCATCCCTCTCTCAAGCCTCTGCATCACTCTCTTGAGCCTCTGCATCACCCTCTTAAGCCTCTGCATTGCTCTCTTTAGCCTCTGCATCCCTCTCCTAAGCCTCTGCCTCACTCTCTTAAACCTCTGCATCACTCTCTTGAGCCTTTGCATCACTCTCTTGAGCCTCTACATCCCTCTCTTGAGCCTCTGCATCCCTCTCTTAAGCCTCTGCATCACTCTCTTGAGCCTTTGCATCACTCCCTTGAGCCTCTGCATCCCTCTCTTAAGCCTCTGCAACACTCTCTTTAGCCTCTGCATCACTCTCTTGAGCCTTTGCATCACTCTTTTGAGCCTCTGCATCCCTCTCTTAAACCTCTGCATTACTCTCTTGAGCCTCTGCATCCCTCTCCAAAGCCTCTGCCTCACTCTCTTAAGCCTCTGCATCACTCTCTTGAGCCTCTGTATCCCTCTCTTGAATCTCTGCATCACTCTCTTCAGCCTCTTCATCCCTCTCTTGAGCTTCAGCAACACTCTCTTCAGCCTCTGCATCACTCTCTTAAGCCTCTGAATCCCTCTCTTGAGGCCTCTGCATAACTCTCTCGAGCCTCTGCATCACTCTTGGTTCTCTGCATTACTCTCGTAAGCCTCTGAATCACTCTCTTGAGCCTTTGCAACCCTCTCTTAAGCCTCTGCATCACTCGCTTGAGCCTTTGCATCACTCCCATGAGCCTCTGCATCCCTCTCTTAAGCCTCTGCAACACTCTCTTCAGCCTCTGCATCACTCTCTTGAGCCTTTGCATCACTCTTTTGAGCCTCTGCATCCCTCTCTTAAACCTCTGCAACACTCTTTGCAGCCTCTGCATCACTCTCTTACGCCTCTGCATCCCTTTTTTGAGCCTCTGCATCACTTTCGTAAGCCTCTGCATCCCTTTCTTGCGCCTCTGCATCACTCTCTTGAACTCCTGCATCCTACACATGAGCCTCTGCATCCCTCACTTGAGCCTTTGCATCCCTCTCTTGAGCCCCTGCATCCCTCTCTTGAGCCTCTGCATCCCTTTCTTGAGCCCCTGCATCCCTCTCTTGAGCCTCTACATCATTCTCTTGTGCCTCTGCATCACTCTCTTGAACCTCTGCATCACTCTCTTAAGCCTCTGCATCTCTCTCTTCAGCCTCTGCATCCCTCTCTTGAGCCTCTGCATCACTCTCTTGAGCCTCTACATCCCACTCTTGAGCCTTTGCATCCCTCGCTTAAGCCTCTGCATCACTCTCTTGAGCCTTTGCATCACTCTCTTGAGCCTCTGCATCCCTCTCTTAAGCCTCTGCAACACTCTTTAGCCTCTGCATCACTCTCTTGAGCCTTTGCATCACTCTCTTGAGCCTCAGCATCCCTCTCTTAAGCCTCTGCAACACTCTCTTATGCCTGTGCATCACTCTTTTGAGCCTTTGCATCACTCTCTTCATCCTTTGCATCCCTCTCATAAGCATCTGCATCACTTTCTTAAGCCTCTGCATCCCTCTCTTGAGCCTCTGCATCATTCTCTTGAACTCCTGCATCCCTCTTATGAGCCTCTGCATCCCTCTCCTGAGCCTTTGCATCACATTCTTAAGCCTCTGCATCCCTCCCTTGATCGTCTGCATCACTCTCTTGATCCTCTGCATTCCTCTCTTAAGCCTCTGCATCATTCTCTTGAGCCCCCGCATCATTCTCTTGAGCCTCAGCATCCCTCTCTTAAGCTTCTACATCATTCTCTTGTGCCTCTGCATCACTCTCTTGAACCTCTGCATCACTCTATAAGCCTCTGAATCTTTCTCTTCAGCCTCTGCATCACTCTCCTGAGCCTTTGCATCACTCTCTTGGGCCTCAACATCCTTCTCTTGAGCCTCTGCATCCCTCTCTTAAGCCTCTGCATCACTCTCTTGAGCTTTTGCATCACTTTCTTGAGCCTCTGCATCCCTCTCTTAAGCCTCTACAACACTCTCTTCAGCCTCTGCATCACTCTCTTAAGCCTCTGCATTCCTCTCGCGAGCCTCTGCATCCCTCTCTTAAGCCTCTACAACACTCTCTTGAACCTCTGCATCACTCTCTTAAGCCTCTGAATCTTTCTCTTCAGCCTCTGCATCACTCTCCTGAGCCTTTGCATCACTCTCTTGGGCCTCAACATCCTTCTCTTGAGCCTCTGCATCCCTCTCTTAAGCCTCTGCATCACTCTCTTGAGCTTTTGCATCACTTTCTTGAGCCTCTGCATCCCTCTCTTAAGCCTCTACAACACTCTCTTCAGCCTCTGCATCACTCTCTTAAGCCTCTGCATTCCTCTCGTGAGCCTCTGCATCCCTCTCTTAAGCCTCTGCATCCCTTTCTTGAGCCTTCGCATCACTTTCTTAAACTCCTGCATCCCTCTCATTAGCCTCTGCATCCCTCTCCTGAGACTTTGCATCACTCTCCTAAGCCTCTGCATCCCTCTCCTGAGACTTTGCATCACTCTCCTAAGCCTCTGCATCCCTCTCTTGAGGCTCTGCGTCACTCTCAAGAGCCTCTGCATCCCTCTCTTGTGCCTCTGCATCCCTCACTTGAACCTCTGCGTCCGTCTCTTGAGCCCCTGCATCCCTCTCTTAAGCCTCTGCATCATTCTCTTAAGCCTCTGCATCACTCTCTTAAGCCTCTGAATCACTCTCTTGAGCCTCTGCATCCCTCGCTTGAACTCCTGCATCCCTCTCATGAGGTTCTGCATCCCTCTCCTGAGCCTTTGCATCACTCTCTTAAGCCACTGCATCGCTCTCTTGAGCCTCTGCATTACTCTCAAAAACCTCTGCATCCCTCTCTTGTGCCTCTGCATCCCTGACTTGAGCCTTGAGTTTATTGTTCGATGCAGAGTAATAAACTGAAAATGCAGAACAATAAACTTAAAATTCACAAAAACGTGGAAAAACGGCAAAATATTGCCTAATTTGATGGTATTTTGTTTAAATCACAAAAAGGAAAAGAGGATGATAAACGTCAAAATATTGCTAAATTCGATGATTTTTTGTAAAAAACAAAATGCAAGAAAACTTGCTTAAAATGCAAAATTTGCGAAATTCTGAGATTTGAAAGCCAAATCACATATCGTGAGAAAACATGAAGAATTATCGAAATATTGGAATATTGGTAAAACCAATATATTTACGTTCAATCACACTACATGAAAAACGTGAAAAAAATCGCTATTTTTCCAAATTTGAGGATTTTAACTTCAAATCATAAAGCTAGGTTTCGTATTACCTCACATTCATCTCTCACTTGAGCCTCTGCATCCCTCTCTTGAGCCTCTGCTTCACTCTCTTGAACTCTGAAGAGAGTGATGCAGAGGTTCAAGAGAGGGATGCAGAGGCTCAAGAGAGTGATGCAGAGGCTTAAGAGAGTGAGGCAGAGGCTCAAGAGAGTGATGCAGAGGCTTGAGAGAGGGATGCAGGGGCTCAAGAGAGTGACGCAGAGGCTCATGAGAGTGATTCAGAGGCTTAAGAGAGTGATGCAGAGGCATAAGAGAGTCATGCAGAGGCTTAAGAGAGGGATGCAGAGGCTCACGAGAGGGATGTAGAGGCCCAAGAGAGGGATGCAGAGGCTCAAGAGAGGGATGCAGAGGCTTAAGAAAGAGATGCAAAGGCTCAAGAGAGGGATGCAGAGGCTCATGAGAGGGATACAGGAGTTCAAGAGAGGGCTGCAGAGGCTCAATCACACTACAAGAAAAACGTGAAAAAAATCGCTATTTTTTCCAAATTTGAGGATTTTAACTTCAAATCATAAAGCTAGGTTTCGTATTACCTCACATTCATCCCTCACTTGAGCCTCTGCATCCCTCTCTTGTGCCTCTGCATCCCTCACTTGAGCCTCTGCATCCTTCTATTGAGTCCCTGGATCCCTCTCTTGAGCCTCTGTATCCCTCTCTCGAGCCCCTGCATCCCTCTCTTAAGCCTCTGCATCACTCGCTTAAGGCTCTGCATCACTCTCGTAAGCCTCTTCATCCCTCTCTTGAGCCTCTGCAACACTCTCTTCAGCCTCTGCATCACTCTCTTAAGCCTCTGAATCCCTCTCTTGAGGTCTCTGCATAACTCTCTCGAGCCTCTGCATCACTCTCTTGGTTCTCTGCATTACTCTCGTAAGCCTCTGAATCACTCTCTTGAGCCTCTGCAACCCTCTCTTAAGCCTCTGCATCCCTCTCTTAAGCCTCTGCATCACTCTCTTATGCCTCTGAATCCCTCTCTTGAGGCCTCTGCATAACTCTCTCGAGCCTCTGCATCACTCTCTTGATTCTCTGCATCACTCTCGTAAGCCTCTGAATCATTCTCAAGAGCCTCTGCATCCCTCTCTTGTGCCTCTGCTTCCCTCACTTGAGCCTCTGCATCCCTCTCTTGAGCCCCTGCATCCCTCTCTTTAGCCTCTACATCATTCTCTTGTGCCTCTGCATCACTCTCTTGAACCTCTGCATCACTCTCTTAAGCCTCTGTATCTCTCTCTTCAGCCTCTGCATCACTCTCTTGAGCCTCTGCATCACTCTCTTGAGCCTCTACATCCCTCTCTTGAGCCTTTGCATCCCTCTCTTAAGCCTCTGCATCACTCTCATGAGCTTTTGCATCACTCTCTTTAGCCTCTGCATCCCTCTCTAAAGCCTCTGCAACACTCTCTTCAGCCTCTGCATCACTCTCTTGAGCCTTTGCATCAATCTCTTGAGGATCTGCATTCCTCTCTTAAGCCTTTGCAACACTCTCTTATGCCTGTGCATAACTCCTCTGCATTCCTTTTTTGAGCCTCTGCATCACTTTCATAAGCCTCTGCATCCCTCTCTTGAGCCTCTGCATCATTCTCTTGAACTCCTGCATCCCTCTCATGAGCCTCTGCATCCCTCTCTTGAGCCTCTGCATCATTCTCTTGAACTCCTGCATCACTCTCTTAAGCCTCTGCATCCCTCCCTTGATCGTCTGCATCACTCTCTTGATCCTCTGCATCCCTCTCTTAAGCCTCTGCATCATTCTCTTGAGCCCCTGCATCATTCTCTTGAGCCTCTGCATCCCTCTCATAAGCTTCTACATCATTCTCTTGTGCCTCTGCATCACTCTCTTGAACCTCTGCATCACTCTCTTAAGCCTCTGAATCTTACTCTTCAGCCTCTGCATCACTCTCCCCAGCAAACAGAAATCATCTACACAACGTTCGCCTATCTCTTGCCATAGGTGTGGGAATGATTTGCATTGAGAATGGTGCAGGAAAGCCTTTGAGAAACTTTTACTCAAAAAATCCAAACACAAAGGTTTAATTATAAATTGTTTTTCTACAATTATTTTCTTCCAAATGTAAAACAAATAGTTTTTACATGTTTAAATATAAAATTTATGGTGTTTTTTTGTAAAATTCATTAATAAATTGTGAATGATATATATTGGCTGAGTGAAACCTTTATAATCCATTTAGTTATAATTTGAACAGAAAAAAGTATTTTTCCAAATTTTCTAAAAATTGCTCTTTTTAACACAATTTGACTCCTTATACATTCCACTAAACACTATATCATGTTTAAATATATAATTTATGTATTATTCTCTAAAATAATTTATATAAATTATATAAGTTGTTGGAAAGTGGTGTTAAGGATTCTGAAAACATTTTGTTGTGTTAATATGTTCTTATTAACTATGTCTCAAGTTCACAGTTTATCAAACAAGAATATTAACATTCGTCAACTCTTAAAATCTTATATGTTATCTTGCTGGTGCAAAAAAGGGTGAATCTTTAGGAACAGCTATAGTATCTATATATCACAAATGGTGTTTTCCCTAACTCAAACAATGTAGGATTTATTATTCTACACATATTTCTAATGACTCTTAGATGTTTACATTCTCTGAAGTATAATTGTGAAGGCTGTGTCCATCACTCTCAACACAGATTCTTAAACTCGTCTCTGCAGGTTCAACTATATAATTAGTTTCCATTTTGAATTTCCATGGACATTTGTATCCAAAATGAAACCAATGTGGTTTCCTTCAGCGCCTTCAGCCAGCACATTTGCTCATTCATTTCCACAGATTCCAACAAGGTAGGGGATTTACAGAAATTTGTATATTCATATTGTTATATATTAAAAATATGAATGCAGTTCAATATGATAAGACAAATACATGAGTTTATGATAAATTCGTTTTCTGTGATATACCATTGATATGCTCTTTTTTTCTTTAAACGGCAGACTAAACTAAAGTGCTCACATCAACAGATTTGATGTATAAATGGTCAACGCTCAACAGAGTTAGTATAAATGTATTAGTATAAATCTTACTTGTCTCATTGTTAATTCACATTCAATGTCAACTTGTGGTTTTGATGTGGCACGTTTGGCCAAGACACCCCACCCCATTATGCACCCCATACCCATCTTGTGGGCGGTTGTGGAAAGGGTTACAGAGGCACATAATGGGCTCAGGGACTGAACCCCACAATTCATTTAGCTAAGCAAGTTACAATCTTGATGAGCTAGTTACAAAATTCAATATAAGTCATCACATCAACAATGGGTTCGAGATCGACCTCAAGTACAGGTTCTAAATTAAGCAACTGACATATGTGGAGAGCTAGTATCAAAATTTATATGTTTGTCCTGCACACCGTCCCCCATCCAGTGGGCAGCGGTGGATAGGTTACAATCACTTAGTTGTTATCTACAGTTAGCAAACTGGGGATATTTGGCTAAAATTTCTGGTAGCAGATCATTTTGAATGAAATATTGACACATCGCTGGAACATTGGTTATAGAATTGTCTCTAAATTCATGTATCTTTTCGCACTCCATCACATAGTGACGGAGGGTGTGCGAATAATTTTGTTGACACAGTTTACATTTGGTCAGGTCTACATCAGCAGATAATGAGAATTCCCAGAGATACTTGTAACCGAGTCTAAGCCGAGCAGTAGTAACATCTAGAAGTCTGCTGATTTTATTGGATGATCCATAGATGTGTGGCTCCTCTTGTATGATATGTATGATAGATGGAATTACTAGTTCCAGTTTCTAGGCAGGCGATGAGTACTCACAATAACCTTAATTAAGCGTCAAAACAAAAATGTGTATACTCTTTTTACTCTCCTGACCTTAGTTCTCGAGCTATGTATTTCATTTTGGTACCAACGTGTTCGCAATAACATTCTCTAGAAGAAAATCAGCAAAAACGGTCACCAAAAGTTATATGAATACCAGCACCCAATAAATACCTACGTAGATGACTCGCCGTGAGTGCCCAAGAGCAACAAAATGTTTTTACTCTTGGGATTGTTATCACTTCCACACTTGTCCTACAGCGTTAATTTTGGTATCAATGTACTCGCAATGAAATTCCCAACACGGTGATATGAATATAAACGTAGAATAATGGTCGCTGCCCACCCGCAAGAGTGTGGGAAGTGGCGGAACTGTTACCCAGTATTGGTGACAAGACGACACATGGGCGATACAGTGCTTTGAAAGTTTATAATTATATCACTGTCCTGACATTATTATTGTATGTACGTCATTCATTTTTGTGCCAATGTTTTCGCAATAGAATGTTCTATGAGCCCGTAGGTAAAAAAGAGCAACAAAGCGTAAGATAGAATAGCACCATATATAAAACAACGCTGGTACATATCAGTGAGCGTCAAACACACACGAAATGTGTGTGTTTGATGGTGGTCAAACGATGTTTGATGTGTTTGATCAGGTGATGTCCTGATCCGCATAATTAAAGTATGAATTATGTTGAGAAAAAATAAGAAAAAAGGGAAAAAACAGGGGTGGGAGAAACATGACAGAAAAAGAGTAAAAATACAATTTGGTCAACAAAACAGCATTGTTTAAAATAAAAGATATGGATTGACATTTTGGGGGTTAGGTTGGTAGGTTACATTGAGTTAATTAGGTAGTACTTAGTGTTTATCTGTTATAGATAGGAGCTGCCTGGTATGGGCCAATAGGCCTTCTGCAGTTACCTTTGTTTTTATGTTTTTGCCCTGTAACCTAAATGGTTAGAGAGGCACATATATGGGCTTAGGGACTGAACCCCACACTACATTTAGCTAAGCTGGTTACAATCTTGATGATATAGTTACAAAATTCTGTATAAGTCGTCACATTATCAATGGGTTCGAGATCAACCACAATTTCCTGAATAGATATAACAAAGGGGATATTAATAGGGTATTAAAATTGTCAACACAAGATAGAACACGAAACAATGGGTATAAATTGGATAAGTTTAGATTTAGGAAAGACTTGGGTAAATACAGGGTCAGTAACAGGGTTGTTGATTTGTGGAATTTTTCTTAACTTATAAATTTATCTTTATTTATCTTAAACTGGTTGGGAGAGGTACAGTTTTTAACATAATTGGGAAGGTCATTCCACATTCGAGGTCTCTTGATTTGTAAAGCATTTCTAGTTTGACTAAGTCGTACTCTTGGAATATCAAATAGGTATTTGTTTCTGGTGTGGTGCTCATGGGATCTGTTACAACCTTCTAGGAAGCTTTTAAGGTCAGGATTGACATTACAGTGCAGCGTTTTATATATATAAAATACACATGAGAGTATGTGCAGGGACTTAATATCTAACATATTCAGAGATTTGAGTAAGGGGTCCATATATACTGCCCGGTTGCCTGAAATGCTATATAGGCCTACTATAGTGGCTTTAGGTATTGTATGCACTAGCTCTATCTATAAATCCAACATTATGTTTGTAAATCAACTATGTATGTACTTTCCTGAATAAAATTGACTTTACTGTACACTTATATTCTCTCTAAACTTATTTCAATTTCAATTTCAATTTCAATTTCTTATATTCTCTGTGGATTTGTTACCCCTATCGTTTGGGAGAAAAAAAATGACTAATACGTTCGGCGAATGACTTTGACTTCAACTTCACTTTGACTTCGTTCATGTCATCGTATTTTCCGTAATATATAAAGGTTATGACAATGCAATTATATTATTGTGTGCAAATAAGTTTGAAATTTCATGTACCCTAAAAATATTAAAATAAAGAATAAGAATAATTAAATAATTGTTGTAGTAAATTGTCACACGTTCATCATACGCAAACGAACACACAGTTTGGAGCGTCAGTACAAGACCGCCGCCATTTTAAAACACGGCTTCGAATGTAAGTAATGTTTTTCTCGTACTAACACTGTGTTATACAATAGATTTGGTCTTGAATTCACAAATTTAGTTGTTACATCTGACAGAGTATGTTAGACGGTGTAATGCTGGTCCATGTTAACGTATTTGTGGGCTTGGTTGGTTTAAATGTGGAGGCGAGGCCTGGCAGTGCTGGTGTATGTGGAGGCGAGGCGAGGCCTGGCAGTGCTGGTGTATGTGGAGGCGAGGCCTGGCTGTGCTGGTGAGTATGTGGAGGCGAGGCCTGGCAGTGCTGGTGTATGTGGAGGCGAGGCCTGGCAGTGCTGGTGTATGTGGAGGCGAGGCCTGGCTGTGCTAGTGTGTATGTGGAGGCGAGGCCTGGCTGTGCTAGTGTGTATGTGGAGGCGAGGCCTGGCAGTGCTGGTGTATGTGGAGGCGAGGCCTGGCTGTGCTAGTGTGTATGTGGAGGCGAGGCCTGGCTGTGCTAGTGTGTATGTGGAGGCGAGGCATGTACAACACTCCCCAATAGGAAGAAAACCCACTGGGTTCTAGGCTAGGTTAGGCTTATCTGTAATAATTGAATTAAGCCTAGCAAAGCCTAGAACCTAGTTCAGTAATTTAAAAAATGTTGTAACTTGAAAAATGCCATTCAATACATTACACAATTTAAATATTTTCAGGCAATCAACACAACCCTCATGTTGGCTAACCCTCTCTCATGTTGGTCAATAATTTAATTATTTTTTATGGAGTAATCTTTGCTGTTGAAATGTAGTCTTTTTGAGACTACATTTCAAATGTAGTGTGTGTGGAGGCGTGTATGTTAGGTATTACCTAATATACACGGTGTAATATATCTATCTGTGTGAAATAGATTAAATCCATTTATTTGATATTCAGCTAATAGTTCTGTATTTTCTACATTCATCCATGTTTTGGTAAGTGCAATAATATGTATTGTTTCATTGCAGATTAGAGATTCAAGATAGTTCTAGATTTCCGAAGTACTGAAACGCGCGCCATACAGGCTTGGTGGATCTAGGTGCAAGGTAAAATTATTTACATTTACTTGTTTTGTATTTGTTTTGTATTTATATGCATATATGCATTTATATGCATTATTCTATAGAATAATAGATCTCGTAATAATTTTGCAAAAATAGTGGCATTTACTATTTTTAAAAGATTATTAAAAAATTTTCTGATATGGTGCATTCGGAAGGGCGAAGAGGGAGAACGGCCTGTTGACATAGCTCGGGTGCAGGGGGGGGGGGGGTTGTGTAAAAGCCTGGTTTGTGCCTCGGAGAGGCTATGGGATCCAGTAAGTTCAGTAGAACTTCGGTTTCAACCCTTTTACCCTGTTGTAGCTCAGTCGATTAAGGCAGTGTCTGGGATGCTCCCGGACGCAGGTTCGAATCCTCGTCACGGCCCTTGTGGATTTGTTCATTTGATGCATCACGTTATTGTGATCTGTGTGTGTAATTCTTCACTTGCTACAGCAACAGGAATGTGTGTGTATGTATTTGTGTTGTTGAATATGACCGAAAGTGTAAGATTAATGATTCTAACACAAATCGTCTGTGTTAGAGGTCTCAGGCCCTCTCGCAATTTCTGTTGAACAAACCCCTTTTCCTAGTTCTGCATCTCTCCTTTGGTACAAATTTTGTTGTGCTTTTATCATATATTTCACAAAACTTGACATACATTTCATTTACTTCATGTCCTATCAGCAAGTGTTTGTCAAATTCTTTAAGGAAAGTTTATCATCCTGATTGCAGATCTCTAGCGATATTATGTCAACTTCTTGTGGATTCGCAATCATTATTTAATTTACCTTTAGGTGTTCTTTCACCAGCACAGCAACACTGTACCTCTCCCAACCAGTTTAAGATAAAAACTAAGTACTAACTAATTAACTCAATGTAACCTACCTTACCCCCAAAATGACAACCCATGTCTTCTATTTTAAACAATGCTGTTTTGTTGACCAAATTGTATTTTTGTTTTTTTCTGCAATGTTTCCCCCCCCCCCACCACTCTACCACCACATTGAGTTTAGTAGCTCTGTGCACGTCAGGTGCTGTTTAATATACAGACCTACTCCTCCATTTGACCTAGTTTCTCTATCACATCTATATCACTTTGTGCTTTAGCCCTGGTGGAGCTTGGTCCACCAGGCTGTTGTTTGGAGTGGCCCGCAGATCCACATACAGTCTGCATATGATATACAGTCTGTTGATCAATTAAACTACAGTAGTTAGTTTTTATCATCCGAATGCACCAATATGTGTTCATTCTTCCCAGATGAAGGAACTAGGTAATATTCATCATCTGAATGCACCATCTGATGCTTTAACACACTCATGATACACGAGAGGTTTAAAAAACTTTTAAAACTTTTAAAACTTTTTGACCTATGTATTTAAAAGCAATTCTAAAGTTAAAAAGTGTAGCATAGGCCCCTCGCAGAATGTTCTTAATATGATCCTCAGGTTATAGTTTTCTATCTAAAACCACCCCTAGATCTCTTTCTTGATCAGAATTCTTTATAGATCTCAGTGGCTCGATCATAGAAACTGCTCTAAATCCTTGTTGGCCTGGATTGTGGAGGTCATTGGTCTCTATAAAACTAGTAATCTGACTCCTGATCACTCTCAAATAATTTTATTATGTGGGATGTTAGTGCAACTGGTCTATAATTCTTTGCCAATGCTTGTGTTGTGTTGTGTTGTTTTGGTAGTGATGTGCAATGTGTTGTTTTGGTAGTGATTCGTCCAGTTCTGGTAGTAGTGCGGTTGTTGTGTAGTGTAGTACTTGTGTGCTTGTTAATGACTTGTATTCCAGTCTTGTGGGTATCTCCTTTCCCCTACAGACCAACTGCTTTGTTCTTACCTAGCATTTTGCTTTGTTTGGGTATGAATGTTTGTGTGCCGTATATTTTGCAAAATTTGCCATATATCTCATTATTTACTCCTCTGCCTAGCAACAAGTCTGTCTAATTATACTCATTAACTGTTTTTCAAAGTTCCCCATAGTGTCCTTTATTGAAATCGAGTTCATGAACCGTTTCAATGTTCTTATTTTCTTCTAGATTATATCTTAAAGTATATTTAAATGTTATTGTTATTATTGTTATTAAATGTTATTGTGACATTGCATTGCAATTGAGCTATGTTGTTTACCATACCGTTCATTTCGTGAGTATAAGTATAGATGCCACACTTGTGACAGGTAAAACCATGCCTTTTTTGAAAAACAGCACCGTCTGTTGCACGTAAGAGCAACCCACACTATATTATGTTGCGATATTATTTCAATATTTCCGATTGTATTGATAATTTGAATTTTCATAGATTTCAATTTATTTTCATTTCGATTTAATAATTTTGTGTGACATTGCATTGAAATTGAGCTGTGTTGTTTACCATACTGTTCATTTCATGAGTATAGTTTATTTTTTTATTTTTTTCATTTCATTTTTTTAGCTGTTCTTATTTTTCAGTGATGGGAATATCAGATCATTTGATGTTCCCAATTTTCTGATGGAAGCATCAGACCATTATAGAATGCATCGGATGAGGTAGTTTGGAATGGTGGGGAGGACGAGAGGGGGGTATGGTGGGGAAGACGAGGGGACAGAGGAGAGGGTAATGGTGGGGAGGACGAGGGGACTGGGGAGTTGGGGATGGTGGGGACAGGGGAATGCTGGGGAGGACAAAGGGACACGTGAATGGGAGATGGTGGGGGAGGAAGAAGGACAGGGGAGGGGAAAATGGTAAGGAGGACGATGGGACAGGGAAGTGGGAATAGTGGGGATGATGTGGGGACAGGGAAGTGGGAAGGACGAGAGGACTGTGGAATGGGGAATAGCAAAGTGAATTATAATTATATATATTAATTAATTCTTATAAATTTCCAGAAGCCTGTATCAACACCCACACTAATGCAACTGAAAGAGATGTTGAGACAAGTATTGCTGATATGTTGAAGAACGCCCCAAACAAACTCGGTGGAAACAGATACAAGGTAAAGTTTGCCAATTTGCTGTAGTCTAATTCAATTTCTTTTTAGTAATCTTCGAGAACATTTATGCTATGAATAAGATAAAATAATGTAACTGATTTTGATTTATTTAATATTTATTATTTATTTACCGTTATTAGTATAATAGATCTCGTAATAATTTTGCAAAAATAATGGCATTTACTATTTTAAAAAGCTCGGGTGCAGGGGGGGGGTTATGTAAAAGCCTGGTTTGTGCCTCGGAGAGGCTATGGGATCCAGTAAGATCGTCCTTCCTTTCCTCCCTAGAATCTGGATGTAGCAGGTGCTCAATTGTCAAAAGTGAAAAATTGGTTTTGTCTTCCGAATGCACCATTTCTGTAAATTTGCTAATAATCTTTTAAAAATAGTAAATGCCATTATTTTTGCAAAATTATTACGAGATCTATTATACTAATAACGGTTTGATAAAATACAGTAGACTGCCTACTGGTTTTACCTGTAATAAGGTTTGATACAGATGATTATGATTATGGTTGTGGCCTCCACCACCCTCTCACCTAACTTGTTCCAACCATGTCTACCACGGTTTTGTCTTCCGAATGCACCATTTCTGTAAATTTGCTAATAATCTTTTAAAAATAGTAAATGCCATTATTTTTGCAAAATTATTACGAGATCTATTATACTAATAACGGTTTGATAAAATACAGTAGACTGCCTACTGGTTTTACCTGTAATAAGGTTTGATACAGATGATTATGATTATGGTTTTGGCCTCCACCACCCTCTCACCTAACTTGTTCCAACCATGTCTACCACGGTTTTGTCTTCCGAATGCACCATTTCTGTAAATTTGCTAATAATCTTTTAAAAATAGTAAATGCCATTATTTTTGCAAAATTATTACGAGATCTATTATACTAATAACGGTTTGATAAAATACAGTAGACTGCCTACTGGTTTTACCTGTAATAAGGTTTGATACAGATGATTATGATTATGGTTTTGGCCTCCACCACCCTCTCACCTAACTTGTTCCAACCATGTCTACCACGGTTTTGTCTTCCGAATGCACCATTTCTGTAAATTTGCTAATAATCTTTTAAAAATAGTAAATGCCATTATTTTTGCAAAATTATTACGAGATCTATTATACTAATAACGGTTTGATAAAATACAGTAGACTGCCTACTGGTTTTACCTGTAATAAGGTTTGATACAGATGATTATGATTATGGTTTTGGCCTCCACCACCCTCTCACCTAACTTGTTCCAACCATGTCTACCACGGTTTCGTCTTCCGAATGCACCATTTCTGTAAATTTGCTAATAATCTTTTAAAAATAGTAAATGCCATTATTTTTGCAAAATTATTACGAGATCTATTATACTAATAACGGTTTGATAAAATACAGTAGACTGCCTACTGGTTTTACCTGTAATAAGGTTTGATACAGATGATTATGATTATGGTTTTGGCCTCCACCACCCTCTCACCTAACTTGTTCCAACCATGTCTACCACGGTTTTGTCTTCCGAATGCACCATTTCTGTAAATTTGCTAATAATCTTTTAAAAATAGTAAATGCCATTATTTTTGCAAAATTCCTGAATATTGTCAAAATGACGGAAACCCATATGTCAAAAACACATGGAGATATACCAATCCTGGAAGACATTCTTCCATCCCCACTTGAAACTGTTGAGCAGGTGGAAAGTCTGTCACATGAGCTAAAAGTTAACAGTGAATATAAAAAGAGTATGGTAAGTGTTGCTTAATTCTTTTAGCCTGAGTATGGTAAGTGTTGCTGAATTTTTTTAGCCTTGTACATATGTCTTTTGATTAGTTTTTTTGCAGATGAAGGAAGGTGGGGTGGCACATAATTGATTGTTCAGTGTTATGTTTAAGGTACAAATAAAACAAAAGCAAAAGTTACTCAAATTCGTTGATTTTTGTAATAGTTAAGAAGGAAAATATTTTAATGCTATTTATTTAATACAGTTGGAAATTAGAAAATCTAATGTTGAGATTGAAAGATATATATTATTCTCTATTACCTTACAGCTTATGCATTATTTTAACAGGTCCAGACGCTGTCTCAAATGGGCGGTGCAAGCTGTGGAGACACAGTGAGACGAATGATGAGGAGGATAGGGACCTATGGGGTCTGGTCTCAGTATTCACTCGTTGGGCGCAAGAGGAAACGTGTCTTCAAAACCTTGGATATTTGTAATGTAATAATAAGTACGTAAATTTGACATTTTTTTGGATTATATATATGTCTGCATGTATTATGTATTATACTTGCATGCTTGTTAATGACTTGTATTCTAGTCTTGTGGGTATCTCCTTTCTCCTACGGGCCAAATGCTTTGTTCTTACCTAGCATTTTGCTTTGTTTGGGTATGAATGTTTGTGTACCTTCATTGTATATTTTGCAAAATTTGCCATATATCTCATTACTCCTCTGCCTAGCAACAAGTCTGTCTAATTATACTCAATAACTATTTTTCAAAGTTCCCCATAGTGTCCTTTATTGAAATAGAGTTCATGAACCGTTTCAATATCCTTATTTTCTTCTAGATTATATCTTAAAGTATATTTAAATGTTATTGTGACATTGCATTGCAATTGAGCTGCGTTGTTAACCATTCTGTTCATTTCATGAGTATATTTTATTTTCTATTTTTTCATATCATTTTTTTTATCTGTTTTTATTTTTCAGTGATGGGAATATCAGATCATTTGATGTTCCCATCAGAAAATTGGGAAAGTCAGATCTTTTGATGTTCCCAATTTTCAGATGGAAGCATCAGACCATCATGGAATGCATGGGATGAGGTAGTTTAGAATGGTGGGGAGGACGACAGGGGGGATGGTGGGGAAGACGAGGGAACAGAGGAGAGGGTAATGGTGGGGAGG